>NC_057807.1:29835090-29900090 GCF_018294505.1 Triticum aestivum | reverse complement strand
AATTATTGATGCTCCAGTGCTTGAGGCCCTTGCTTGCTGGGAGGCCCTAGCTAGCACTGGCGCAAGACCTCCTTCTACCCAACATCATCATTACTTCGAACTGCCAGGTGGTTGTAGGAGATATTGCTCAAGGCACAGGTGGACAACATGCAAGTATAATAGAAGAAATAAGAGTTAGTTAATAGATGAAAAAGAGCCAGTTGATAATTATTATCATTTCATTTATGAAAGTAGAAACTCAAATGTTGAAGTTGATAGTCTAGCTAAGTATTCCTTGAATCTAGCACCTGCTAGGCATGTTGGGATGTTACAGCCTCATGATACTATACCTATACCCCGGGCCATGGTTATTCAATAAAGGAGTATAATTTCCCCTAAAAATAAGGAAAACATTTCATGCTGCAGGGCCGGCTAAACCATCGGCCGATCGCAAGCCACGTTGGCGCCCTGCGCCTGCCGAAGTTGCGCGCCGCGTGAGACCCCTATTTTTGTTGGGCCCCACGTGGACCACCCCTCCTCCCTTATCTTTTTCTCAACTGCCGCCCTCATCCCCTACCTCCACACAAATCATTTCAAGTGGCCGTATTCTTCTTTCCTTTCTCCCCGCGCTGCTGCCTACCGGCTGCCGCTGCCGGCCGTGTGCTTCGCCGAGCCAGGGGGACTATCCTAGTTCTACCAGCCAGTGGCCGCTGTTGGTTACGCTATGGGCGGGATGCGGTGGTCGCAAAATGCTGCATCCGGTGTAGGGAATGCTGGAACCGAGGAAAAATGCTATGACCGGTGCATACATGATCTACGAGCGGCATTTTATTTTGCACTACTAGGAAAAGGGCTATAGATGATATGGACACTAATGGCGCACCGGACATGTGGTGCGCCACTGTTATATAGCAATGGCGCACCAGATATGGGTGCGCCATTAGTGGCCATATTATTAATGGCGCACCTAGTGTGTGGTGCGCCATTAGTAGTTTTGTCCTGGCCCCACACCCCTCCCCAGACATAGCAGTGGCGCACCAGGGAAAAGTGCGCCATTACTAGTTTTAACTAGTAATGGCGCACCAGTAAGAGATGCGCCATTGCTATCTATACATATGGCGCACCCCCTACCGGTGCGCCATTGCTATCACCCCTTATCCCCTCCCTCTAGTCACGTCCTCTCCCCTCCCCTTCCTCCTAACACAGCCACATGCCTCTCCACCGGCTTTGACCCAACGCCGTCGCCGATCTCCTCTTCCGCATCACCTCTCCGGCAACCTCCTCTCCCCATCCACGCCGCGTCGGCGACCTCCCTATCCTCTCCTCTGTCTGCCTGGTCGGGCCGAGACCCTAGCCCGATGCCATGGCGACCATGGCAGCAGGAGGAGCCCGGTCATGGCGGCCTCCTTTCCCTGCAGCGCCGCGGCACCTCACCTTCTCTTCTCTTCTATCCTCTTCTCTCCCACTAGAGGAGAGGAGGGGAGGGAAGGGAAGGCCTTCTCCGGCGAGCTTCCAGGGAGGTGAGGATCGCCCTGATCCAGATCCACGGCGCATCGTCCCGTCGTCGACCTGAGCTGCGACCATCCATGCGGGGCCGACAGAAGCCAGGACGGAGATTCCAGAAACCCTAGCCTAGCCTAGCCATGGAGGTACGACGCCTCAACCTCCGGCGACAGAGGATGGCTGCAGGCCATCTCCGGCGACGGATCTCCGACCCCGACCATGGTGTGTGCAGCTGCAGGCCATCTTCTTCATCTCCCCTCCCCTCCTCTCATTGGTTCGTTTTATGTGCAGGGCAGGCTGCTCCGGATGAGCTGCTACTGCTGCTGCAGGTGCACGACGCATGTCTGCTCCCTCCTCCTTTGCCTACTGCAGGTGGACATGGTGAGCACATCTTATCTTGCTTGCCAATTTGATTGATTGCAATTCTTCTTTCTGGTGGTGTTGATTGACATTGTGCAGTTCAGTTCAGTTTCAATCTGAATGCACCTCTTGGTCTCTTCCTCCTCTCTTGTGCTTTTGCATCTCCATGCCCAGATTCGGGCTTAATTAATTCCATTGCCTGCTGTTTATGGACGGATTGTTAGGTTAGATTGCTCACTATATCCATCTCATCATGTCTCCTGAATGAATAAATGAATGAATGAATGAATGAGCACTTTAATTGATGCTTGCTGGTTGGATGGATGGATGTCGTACATGCCATGCTTTTGGGTTAATCTGTCCGTCAAATTGATCCATTGGCCCGCTTGGTTCAATTTATCTGATGCCACAAGTGGCGTCATTTTTATTCTGTATGGACTGCCATTATAATGTACGTACATGCCACTGAACATTCAGTCTTTACTTGTGTGTAAGACCGGACTTTCTTCCGTTGTCAACGCAACTCGACGCAAGACCAGTGCCTTGGTCGCTTGCTCCGGTGTGGTGCAACCGAGCTGGGCCAACGACCATGCCGTGTACGAGGGCAAACTCCCCTCCGACAAGACGGCTCCTATCTCGGGTAAGCAGAAGCACCCCCACGGTCGTTTTAGTTTTCAAAGAGCCCTTTTTTCTGTGTCAGCTGATGATGCCTTCATTCTCTTGTCCATTGAGGATCCTCAACAGGCAAGAACAAGTTCCACCGCCGGTCTGAAACTCGTCCCAACTGGGAAAGGGATTCTCTCACTACCTTCTAATTAAGTGAGTAGTCAACATTTTCAGGGCCCTTAACTCTGCTTTCTTTCTACTTCAAGCAAGGAGATGATTTATATGCATCTAAACAAGTAGTTGTCGCTGCACTGCTATAACAATCAATGTACATGCATAGCTCTAAGCTCTAGCCTAGTGCACTACACTGCCTTTGTTTGTCAACATGCTGAATATATGAACCCAGAAAAATTTAGAACTTCTCTGTAAAAATTGGTTGCTAGCTCTGTTCTCGGCCCCTTCTCATTTGTTTGTTTGATTTGGATGGAGTAGGAGTCATCCATGGACGACATCGACGATGAGGTCTTGGTCTTGTATGATGCGTGTGTGGATAGTGTTGGTCTATTCATACCCTAGGGTGTGGCCTGATGAGGTCTTGGTCTAGTATGATGCGTGTGTGGACAGTGTTGGTCACTTACTAGCTATGGTTCTTTTACTGCTGGACAGTGTTATTTCAATTTGTACCCCATCTAAGCTGCTCACTGTTTTCGTTACCTAATTGCTAGTGGATGCAGAAAAATGTGTATGCTTTATATGCCAAAAGGTTATGCGTTTACTGATGAAGCATTTCTTGCAAATGGAAGATTTTGGTGTCCATGATTAGTGACGATCCTCAAGTAGGATGAATCTTTCGTTTTGATGTGTCTCAGATTTACTTTTGTTAAGTTGGGGATGATATAGTGCTTAATCTGAGCATGTTCCACGTAATGCAATGGACTGTTCCAAGGGTTGGGCGCTGCTGCAAGGCCCATCTTTATCTTTGCTCTTGGGCATGATTGATGGTCAAGGACTAGTTAAGCAGGTCATTTTGCGACCAAATGAATGGTCTTCCAGTTTGGTATCTCTAAATGATGATTACATATTAGCACGTTCTTCAGTTTGGGATATACATTTATGTGTAATAGTGAATTATGTCTTGGAAGGCATGTTACTTATTTCTTGTTGATTCATTGGACATCGCATGACAATCTCTAAGAAGGTTGTCCATTTACTGATCAATCATTTCTTGCACGATTTTGTTGTCGATGATTAGTGTTGAACCTCATATGTCCTCTGCAATTCATTTCCATTATAATCTTACTCATAAAATATTCACACCATGTAATTCTGGAAAAGACAGTATTGACATGTTATAAAAAATGACAGTATTGACATGTTATAAATAGTTTGTTTGTATTTCTGTTTATTTTGTTACATTTTGCAGGGGTAAAGTGAAGAAAACGAAGAAAAGATTACTAGAAGATTAGTTTTAGGATTTTCTTTTATTTTCTTGCAATTTTCCTTTTATTGGATACTTGTAAAGACACTGTAATATTCTTACTATAATAAAAAAATATGATTCTATTTCATTTTTTGTTTTTAAATTACTTTCCTTATAGGTTGTTTTCTGTAAATTTGGATTTTTTTTGTTTTCCAAATACATTACTAGTGGCGCATTTAAGACCTTATTAGTGGCGCACCTTCCTTTATTACTAGTGGCGCACCTATAAGGTTATTAGTGGCGCACCTGAAGGGAATACCAGTGGAGCACCGAATGGTATACTAATGACGCACCACATGGTGCGCCATTAGTAAAAAATACTAGTGGTGTGGTACTAGTGGCGCACCAGTAGTGCGCCATTACTAGGCAAAACTGGTGCGCCACTAGTAGGCTTTTTCCTAGTAGTGTTGCTGGAACTAGTCAAGTATCGGTTGTGGAAAAAGTTTCAAGGCGTCATGGGAAAAAAGCTTCCACCCGGGACAAAATGCTTCAACCATTTTGGAAAAAGCTTCAACCGGCTGTGGAAAAGCTTCATCCAGCTAGAGGAAAAGCTTCAAGGTGGCATGAGGAAAAATCCCCCACCGCGGTAAAAGCTTCAATGGTGGAAAAGCTTCAAGCAGCGATGAAAAAGCTTCAACCAGTGGGAGGAAAAGCTTCAAGCTGCAATGACGAAAAAGCATCCACATGTAAAAAAGCCTCAACCAGGGAAGCGCTAATGGTATGAGCAGACGATAGTGAGAGATGCGGCCGACAACACAATGGTGTTGTGATGGACGCGCTACGCAGACGGCGAGGCTAGGTGCTGCAACGTGAGAGGCGTCAGCCGTATTTTGCGTTGTTTTTGCAACGAGGAGCGATGACGTGCTGTTGGAGCCGGGAGACGACTGCCGACGAGGCGGAGGCCGCCGACTGTGATCTGGGGGGGGGGGGGGCGAGGCACGACCTGTTGCTTGGTCTGCAACCGGCGGGGACGAGCGGTGGCACGGGAACTACTCGCAGAGAGGGAGGATTTTCGAGGATCTCGCAATGGTGGAAGACGAAGTTAACGAGGGACATGGGCCAGCTGGCAAATAAGGTGGTTGACGACGCGCTAATCGTATGGCTGCGGTGTGACGGGCCCAAATTTGAGCCGGCGCACTGGCGCCTATTAGTGCCCTAAAAAAATGCAGTCGCCTAAAGCAGCAAAAAAAAGCGATGCCCAAAAAAGCATGGCACAGGAGATAGGCCCACACGCCATCATTAGTGTAGTTCTTTTTTTTTAAATTACGTATTAGTGCAACTCCTAATGGTGTGAGCGCTGGCCTGGAAAGTCACTCATAGACTTGGAGGTTATTATGGATGAAGCTCTCAGATGTTTATGCGTCTTGCATAAGTGATCTTTTATGCTAAAACTGGATTTCCATTTTAAATGCGACCATGAACTCCGTCAATTGTACTCCATGAGAAAAATAGTACTTCATGAGAAAATTTTCATATAATGCGCAGACATAATTCAAGTACCTAATTCATATTTCGGTCGCAACATCGTTACAGTTTTGTCGTCTTGTGGCATCATAACATGCTACGAAATCAGTACAGGCTTGCATGGTTTTAACTAGAACCATTGAGATATTTGCTACTCTATGATGACTGTTGACATACATACTACTATATTACAATTGATGCGCATATAAATTGTAACTGAAATACCTATGCGATGGCAATATGACTTAAGCAGACTTACATTATATTGTTTTCTTTTATTACCATGCATGCTACGTTTAAGAATCTCAAGATATATAATTTAGTTGCAGCAAAATCTGAACTGGAATGTTTTTTTTTTTGAAACAGAGGCAAAAGACTTGCCTCATGATCATTAATTAAGGAAAGTTTTGAATACATAAGAGCCGGCTTTACAACATAGGCCATCAACATAAGGTGCAAACGAATTACTCTCGCTGCATGATGATACTCAGATGTCTAGCCCCCGCGGTGACCCACGTTCTGGCCTCCTCCTAGATGAGTTTTAGAATGTAGTATGGCGGCGTCGATTTCTTTCGGAAGACTCTAGCGTTTCTCTCATTCCAGATGACCCAACATACAAGCATGGTAAGTGACGCCATGGCCTTCCTGTTTGTTGTAGTTGGTTTGGACATGTTTGTCCACCAACACTTGATGTTGTGTTCCGTCGTCCACATGTTCATCTCCAGCGCCCCAAGTCCAAGCCATGCTTTGACCATTCTCCAAATACACAGGGTAAACCGGCATTTAAAGAAGAGGTGACCGGATGTCTCGTTGGCCCTCCTGCATAGGGTGCATAGGCCACAATTCTCCAACCCCTCTTCTGCAGCCTATCTGTAGTCCATATCCTGTTTTGGATGGCCAACTATGAGAAGAACTTGACCTTGGGAGGAACCCAAACCTTCCAGATGGTCTTGTTCATTATTGTGGAGGTGGAGCCTGGGAATTGTGCCCTATAAGCAGAACCTGCTGAGTATTCCCCATTTGCCTCAAATTTCCAAGTGATGTCGTCTTCAACGTCCATTTGTAATTATATGCCTAGGATCCGCACCTAGAGGTCAACAAACTGGACAATGTGCCCGACCGTGAGGTCACTGGGAGGGTTAATCTTGTGCACCCAAGCCTTGTCGCACAAGGCCTCCCTCACGCACCATTTTTTGCGCATGCAGGCCGCAAAAATGAGTGGGGCAATATCCATTGGCCTTTTCCCTCCTAACCATGGCGCTTCCTAGAAAGGTGTCTCCCCATGGTTTCCCAAGGTGATGACTGTGGATGCGTAGAAAAGGTTCATATCCATCTCGGAGCACGGGTTGTCCAGGCCAATCCACAACTTAGACGGGTCCTTCCATACCACACAGGGCCATCTCAGACTGAGAGCTGTCGCAAATTTCCCTAAGTGGAGTATGCCAAGCCCACCGAGCTGTGTGGGGGCGGCAGACTGTCTCCCAGTTGACCTTGCATTTTGCTCCTGTAGTTGTGTCGCTAGCTGGCCACAAAAATGCCCGATCAATCTTGTTGATGCTTTGCAGCACACCAGAGGGGACTGTGAGTGGGGTGATGTGGTAGATAACTTGTGAGGTGAGGACCGATTTCACCAAGGCCGCCCACCCGATCGTGGTAATGTTCCACCCCTGCCAGGGGGGCAACCTCGCCGCAACCTTATCCTCAAGGTGTTGAAGGTCGTTTTGAGCTGCCAGATCGAAAGTGAAAGGTCCGGGTACTTCATCGGAAAGGACGTACGCATAGAAGGAAGGCTGCCCAGAATGTCACCCCGGTTCATGTGACCGCATCGAATAGCAACTACAAAGCTTCTTGAAAGTTGGTTGACAGCCCGGTGACCTCGTCGAAAGATCTGAGAATGGCAGCAAGGTTATGGATGTCCTCCCGCGTCGGCGAGGCGTCATCAGCATAGAGGGAGGTACGAACATGCGATCCCCTCCTTCGACTGTTGAATGTGTATCATATGACAAAATTGCGTGCACATCATATATAGTAGAGTACGTAATATCATTTGTCTCATGCATGTGATTATTTTACGTCGTTTGATTACTCACACATCCATCTTTTTTTCTCAAATACGCACGAATGTGCATATCATGCATTAAAGAGAGGAGGAGAAAAGCTCCCAAATTCCGCACCCATCCATCTAGCTAGCAGCCATAGGCATGCATGTGCGTAGACATTAGAAGTCTCGTGGCTGCCGCGTGTATTTTGACCTGACCTACCCGGTCCATGCTGTTAGAATAAATCCGAGGCATACCGTCGATCATCCAAGGACCAAGTAATCACACGAGGCACGACACCGAGATTTGTTAACGAGATTCACCGATATGGCTACATCCCCGGGGCTTGAGTATGGGCGCTCCTCCCCATTGACACCGCTACAATACCGCACCCGGTCGCCCTGGACACCGGCACATGCCGCCGGCTTCCCTTGCGTTCCGGTGCTATTATGTTGGCATAGGTTACATCGTGTGTCTACCCCCGCTATATATGAGATGCCTAGGATACAAGTGTCCTACTAGGACACGGCTCATATCCTATGTAAACACAATACAACTACAAGTCCAACTTCAACCTACCTTGTACACTATATTCGACACAACTCCAACAAACTCCACCTTGGCGAATATACTCCACCACCCTGGATTTGTCCATGCGTCAAACTTCCATGTACATTGGACTTGAGCTTATCCCATGAGTACCGCTGCTACTCCAAAGACTCCATATGACTCCACCTACAACTTGTAGTCGCTTCTTTTCTTGACCAGGGTCAACACTTGAGCAAAATTAAGTTCCTTGTTACTCTAGTTTGTGTTCCCAACTTCCAGAGTACCCGTCCAACGCCATCACACACTGATCACTGACCTGCGTGAAAGTGAACAACTCACATATTGGGTGTCACACATAAGAGTTACCTGAACTCAACAGCACCGCTCCTTTCTTGACGGCCTATCTGAAACTTGAAGGAATTTCCCATTGCTTGTAATCATCCCAAGTCAAATTCACAGTTGTCTCACTACATGTATGACCACCAGAGCCCTGGCCCGTCTCCATGTCCCGTGCATGCCGCACGCCTCGCCGCTATTATCGCGTCGAGCCTCCGCTGTCCCGGTCGAGTCTCAAGGTGGCAAACCCACACCACTCAACCCCCACTGCAGAGTACCATTGATCATCACCGACCGGTGACGAGTTTCACGCTTCCATCAGTCCACTGGGCTCCAGTCTGAATTGCATGTCACTCGCTTTTCTCCAGCTGAAAGAGGCTTCGATTCTCTGGATCCTTACACCGTAGCCCCTCAATCCAGCTCCACCTTCAACATGACTCCATGATAGATGATCAGTCCACCCTTGCGCCCCGTCGACTCCAAGCTCTCATGTGCACCGTCTTGAATCAACCCCGCACCATAGTCTTGTTGAAGCCACACAAGCACTCAGGCCCGTGCCGCGTGTTTCCACGCCCAGGAGTCGGTCACCATCAGCATCACGCACCTATGTCGTCGTCACCGATTCCACCACCGTCTTCTGTACCAACCGACTTACGTCGATCCCGTCAGACTGCCCAGTCCGACCCAGCCGAACTCGTTCGACTGTATGACACGCTCAAGGCTCACAAATCGTCTTCCATGAATTTCCATCCATCACATGATAATTCCATCTCAGCTGACATGACTTCCTGCAATGCCTTCAAGCATCTCTGTTGTGTCAACAAATTTTTCACCTGTGTCTGTCATAACCCAAGGTTTTCAATTCCGTGAACTTCTCTGCCTCAAACTAGGTATCCATTGGGGCCATAGCTCTTCGTACAGCTGACAGTTTGAAGAAAGAAAAATCCGAGTTTCCAACACGTGCTCAAGTACACAAGATGTAGTAGTAGCAAATTCCTACCAAAAATCCTTCTTGTCCTCACGTGTAGTAGCTCCCACGCACTCAACCCCGATGCTGGCTACTTGCCTTATCCAAGCCCTTGCCTTCCTGTTGTACGTGCGTATTACCAGATGGATTTTTTTCCTTCGCTTGAATCGATGCGGCTGCCTTGCGTGGCACATGAGGACTCGGTCCTCCTTTTCTGTCAAACAAACCTCGCATAGTGCATGTACGCCAGCGCTTCCACGTTCCAACTTGCATGTACACGGCTCATATCCTATGTAAACACAATACAACTACAAGTCTAACCTCAACCTACCTTGTACACTATATTCGACACAACTTCAACACATGCACACCCTCATGAGTAAATGAAATACTTCACAAAGGATCCATGTGCGACCTGATCTACTTCTAACCATTTTTACCGTCTGTAGAATTATAAATCGAGATCATTCACCTCCCCTCCAAGCTCCATCGGTCAGCTCGCGGATTCACCTCTTATCTGTCTATCTGCCGCTCCGATGACCGATGGTAGGGAGGAAAATTCGGTGCCTAGGTTCCGGCTAGTAGTTTAGGCTAGGGCTTTCTCGTCACGGCAGTGGCAGAAGTTTACGTGTATGTTCCATCTTCGAAATGGTCTTTCAGGTTTTGGTCATACTCGGATTCATCCGTTAGGACAAAGCGGACGGAAACCCGACATAGATTTTTGTCATCTCTTAGGGTGGCGAGGTTAGTGTTTCTCACGATATGTGGAGGTTAGTGTTTCTCATTGTATACGTGTGATGGCGAGATATGATGTTAGGCACTTCAGATCGATTCAAAGGTTCAACAACGACGACTGTGGTTCCGGGGCGCTGGTCCTTAAGGGGACGTGCACGAAGACTACGCAGCTATGGTCGACAAGGTCAAGTTGACTCTGGTACTGGAGCGGCGACAGCGACACATAGGCGGCTCGTTCTGCCGGCGTTAGTGGTTGTTCGGTAGTTTAGGAACCTTGATATTAATTTTATTATGTTTGGTGTTTTTTGTGCTTCCGGTGAACTTGTATAATAGACTTGTTTCTTTTTGGGAAAATTTGTTCACCACATTGTGTACTTCTATTTCCGTAGAAGCATCTAGAGGCATATGCAGTAAGGTAGACAGCCATATCGAATATCTTTTCTTGATGGGTGGTTCATCAATAATTAGCTTAGCATGGCGCGCGTATATATTAGATTCACTTGGCAGATCGCATATATGTCAATGCCATTTCCATCAATCTACATCTATGTTTTGCTCTTATAAACAAAGAATCTCATGTACTCTCTAGCAGCTTCTACGCACACACTCTTGTTTATGTCACCTCAGCTAGTTAATCATACTTGCAACTTGCATATTGTTTGACCTAGGTACGAATGGTGGCATATTCCACAAGGTAGTCTAACATAGAACAATCTACAGATAATTGTGGATATCATTTGCTAGATCTCCTGTTGAAACATCATGTATGGTGAGAACAAGCAAGCACGCCCCATACATGGGGTACGTGGCTGCATGCCCCATGCATGGATGTGTGGACACGGTTGAGTTTAGGCAGGTGGCCCTAGGCTACCACCGAAGAGACGTCCTACCAGATTAAACTAACTCCCAAGGGCCAAAATCAGAAGAATATACTCGCAATGGCAACCTTGCAAATCATGAACCTGCCATTGTTTTTGGTTAATTTGGTGTAGCTAGCTATCTCGTGGACAATACACAACGCTAGACCAACACCTGTCCATATGCATGCATGCTAGCTAGAGGTGAGCATTTCTACTTGTTCGTCGAAAATGAACATATTTCTACTTGTTAATTAGTGTGGGTTGCACTGTTTGGGGATCAAATATACTACACACACCGTTTGCACGCACTTGGCAAAGAAAAGGCAGCTCAGTTTGCTTTTTAATTGTTTGGAGTGGATTGTATCCACTCCATTTCTTTGAAATATCAGGTGTGAGAGGTTGCCCAAAGTATTATAGGCCTTTAGTTTTTTTTGCTTGCCAGTATAATTTAGAGAATTGGTTCTGTGTTCTCCTTCAGTTGATGATCCATATATAACATCAATTCTATGTTCATTTGAGATTAATCCCTATGCATCCATGGAGCTTCATGTTTTTTTTCTTCCGATAAACGATTGGCTTTTTCGTACATTGTATCTGTTAGATAGCTATGGGTAGGTTCATAGCATTTGCGTCCATATGATACGTGTCAATATATCTTGATTGAGTGAGGATTGTCGGTTTCCCTTTCGAGTCTTTGAAGCTTTGTGTTTTGACCCTTAGAGAATAATATGTTCATTTGCCCATGCTTGCAACTTGCACGAACATACCATAGTATAAAAATGTTGATCTTGACAACCAACTAGATAGAGAGTAAGTCAAAAAAAGATATGTGATAGATTTTTAGTGAATTGTACAATTTATCAATTGGTTGCTTCTAATTCTTACCCTCCTTGCACTGTGCCATACATATGTTGGTAACTGGTTGCATTGGGCATGGTTCCAAACTTATGGCTCAACTATTGGTCTACCTAGTTGTTATAATTATACAAAAAAGATATGGTGCTTGGCAAGAGAAATATTTTCTTTCATCGCGGGTTAGATTGTTATGCACACGTTGAGTCTATACTTGGCCTTTGCTTCGGCCAGGTTAGAACAGTTGGTCATGTAGCACACGGTCCCATCTGACACCACTACCGATCCCCTCCAGCATCTCCCTCCTACCCACTCCTTACCACCCGGTCCCATCTTCCACGGTCACTAATATGTTGTGGTAACGGCAAGCCATTCCTTGTGGTGGTGTAAGATGAAGGCACGACAACCGTAGGGTGACATGGTACCAAAAATACTTGTTGAAGAAATCGATATATCTAGACGTATTTTAGTTCTACACACATCTATTTTTATAAATTTCTGCAACAAGTAATTCCAGACTGAGAAAGTACGTGTTTGTTTGCTTCCGCCCTACAATATATATGTACTGTGAACGGCACCACCGAACGGAGTAACAAGTCTCATCCCCTACATCAAGTACTTGATTTTAGTTGCTTGATTGAAGCTCACGCTCTCTCTATTAGTTTTTCTCTAGCCCGTCGTTTCCACGACATTCTCTAGTTGGGCGATGAATCAATCGACGTGACCGCTCTCCTTGAATACGTACTCCACCGTATATCTTGTCAACATATCATTATATAGTACAGCAAGAAGTTCCAAAAGAATGGGAGACAACCAATTAACAATGCTCTCCAGGATATCATGGTGTGTACGTCGTTATAAATCATGAAACCAAATGACGCACTCCGTGATGTCATTTCGATGGACCTGCCCAAGCCAGGCTAGAGAGGGACTGTTTGTACGTACTTCCAATATAGTAGTAGAAATTATTGTTTGATACTAACACGCATGCAAAATGTTGGTGCACAAACGTATGTAGGGTGTTTGCTTCTAGCCTAGTCAGCCACTTATACCAGATCAACCTATTAGTACTATATATGCTAGTTTGTACGCATACGTCGTTGCTCCCAAAACGAGGGAGATCGAATATGGTGCCCATGATCCTTTACCCGGCAGGAAGCGGTATAGCTACGCTGCGGCGTCAAGGCGCCGCGGCCAAGCAGACGGTGCAAAAGGCATGCATCTTTGAATACGGTGTAGGTTCGTAATGACGCGCGTGTACATACATGCTGAAAGAGACATCGAGGACTTTTGCCTCTCAAATAACTCGAGCGGCCCTTTCATCTGCTGCCTGAAACATCGATCTTGTTAGTCGATTTTGAGCAAAGCATCAAGGCAAATGGGGGCGCAAGTGGAACCATTAGAGAAGTGGTGGGGGGGGGGGGGGGGGCACCCTAAATGCAAAAAATGTATTAATTCAAAAACGTTCAAAAAAATCCAAATCTTTTTTTATATCAAACATGATCAAGTATTGTAGTCGTATAAAAAGATCCACCGGAGAATGACTTTCGTTGCATCCTCAGTCGAAGATTCGGCAAAAAACACTATATACAAGTACTATACACGTTATATTATCGTCATAAACTTGTCTTCTTTACCCTGAAGTTAATAGCAATCATTTCTTGTCCAAACTTTTTATACGAGTACAATACCTGATCATGTCCAAAATAGATATGGAATTTTTTGAACTTGTTTTGAATTAGTAAATTTGTTGGCGCATCTGGGTGCACGGGTACCCGAGAGCACCAAGTTCCCATCCGCGTTGGGGAGGGTGGGGGGTGCCAACAAAGCCAAGTCCAAAGCGACCAGGTGTCAAGGACGACGTGGTACCAACATCTTCGGTGGAGGGGACTAAGATATCAACTGGGTTTATTTTGGCGTGTGTGTGTGGGGGGGGGGGGGGGGGGGGTCCTGAGCATGTGTGTAACCGACTGACGAGTTTACCTCAGCTGGGAGGTGATTTTTGTCTACGGTCTTGCGGATCATGGGCGCTCTACCGACTTCCTTGCCGAGCTGAAAAATAAGGTGGAGAGGTGCACCACTCCGGTGGTGGTGGCCGGGGACTTCAACCTCATTAGGTGGGCTTCAGATAAAAGCTCTCCTAATGTTGATCGGGTCCGCATGCGTCTATTCAACGACTGCATTGCGAACCATGCGCTTCGTGAGATAGCCTGCGTAGGGGCTAGGTTCACATGGATGAATAAGCAGGCGGACCCCATCAGGAGTGTTTTGGATCGGGTATTTGTGTCGGCTCAGTGGGAAGTGATGTTCCCATTGTGCTCCCTCAAGGCAGTCACTCGGATTGGCTCTGACCATACCCCCCGGTTTTTCTCTTCGGGGGATGGTGACCCCCTAGAACCCGTCGCTTCCTCTTTGAGGCGTTTTGGTTGGAGCAACCGGGTTTCTTTGAGTTGGTTCACGGTCGCTTGCTAGAGGCTGTCGCGTCCCCGCCTCGTGTGTTTTGTGATGTGGATGTCCGGCATCACTGTGCTAAAATGGCCTATCAGGCCATGAAGGGTTGGGGGCGGACCTTGGTGCTGATCTTCGAGCCTGAAAAGGGGCCCTGCTAGATCAGATTAAGGTGCTAGATGGGCTTGCGGATGGACCGGGTCTGTCTCCTGACGACTGGATTAGGAGATACTCCCTCGAGGTCTCGCTCATGGACAGTTACAAGAGCGACGAGCTGTTTTGGCAGCGTCGAGGGGGCCAGAACTGGCTCCTTAAGGGGGATACGAACACTGCCTACTTCTTGGTGATTGCCAATAGCCGCAGCCGGAAATGTGCCATCCCTTTCCTCTGGGATGGGGCTATTCTTCTGGAGAGCCCAGATGACATTTCCACCCATATTTACTCCTTCTATAAGGACTTTTTTTGGCTGAGCCGCGTGGAGGTGTATCCCTCTGCGCTGACTTCTGGCCGCTTGCCGATCGGGTCTCTGATGCGGAGAATGCGGAGCTTACTCTCCCTTTCTCTCCTGAGGAGGTGGGATGGGTGATTGCTTCTATGAAAGCTTGCTTGGCCCCGGAGCTGGATGGCCTTCTGATAGTTTCCTTCCAGAAATTCTGGGAGATCCTACGTCTGGTCATTATGCCCATGTTCCATGAGTTTTATATCGGAACTCTGGACATGGCTAGGATTAACTATGGTGTCATATTTCTTATCCCCAAAGTAGTTGGGGCAATGGATATTCGGCAGTTCCGTCCAATCACGGTGATCAACGTGTTGGAGCGAATCCTTGTGAAGGTTTGCGCGACACGTTTATCCCCTGTGGCGGAAAGGATTGCCCACCCCCTTCAGTCCACGTCCTTGAAGGGCCTACGGATCCATGAAGGGATTCTTTCCCTTCTCGAGATTGTCCACGAGGTGGCGTCGAAGGGGCTTAAGGGGGTGTTCCTCAAATTGGACTTCCGGAAGGCGTATGACCATCCGGACTGGTCCATTTTGAGATTGGTGATGTAGCGACGAGGATTTGACGAGCAATGGTGTTCCTGGATCATGCAATTGGTTTGATCTGGAAACATGGTGATCAACATCAATGGCAAAGTGGGACCCTTCTTCCAGGCCTACAGGGGGTAAAGCAAGGGGATCCCGTCTCCCCCTTGCTTTTCAATCTGGCAATTGATGCACTTGCAGGCATCCTAGATAAGGCCAAGCTGGCCGGCCACCTTAAGGGTGTGGTTAGTCACCTCATTCCCGATTGGGGGGGGGGGGGTTTACCCACGTGCAGTATGCAGATGACTCCATGATTATGGTAGAAGGCTCGAAGTCGGACATTATTAATCTTAAGTTCCTTTTTCTCTACTTTGAGGAAATGTCTGGACTTAAGATTAACTTTGATAAGAGCGAGGTTGTGGTCCTTGGCTACTCGGAGGCTGAGCAGCACAGGTTCACGGGTAACCTCAATTGTAGGTTGGCTTCCTTCCCCATATCTTACTTGGGGATGCCCCTGGTTGAGTCCAGGATTTTGGTGAGTGGGTATGATCCGCTTGTGGGACGAGTAGCATGCTGTGCGGAGCCCTGGTGCGGTAGGTTCACTTCTAAAGGAAGCAAAATTGTCCTCATTAGCTCTAACCTTGCCAGCCTTCCCATGTATATGAGGTGGATGTACATCTTGTCCGAAGGTGTGTATAGTTCCTTTGACAAAGAGCTGGCTAGGTTTTTATGGCAAGAAGGGGATGGTCGGCCTAAGAACCATATGGTGAAATGGGCTGACATCTGCTTGCAGAAGGACCGAGGGGGGTTGGGCATCCCTGCATCTCGCCGTATGAACGTTGCGCTCATGCTTCGTTGGGTTTGGCAGATCTTGCGGGGTGATGGCGGTTTGCGGCTGCAGCTGATTGAATCCAAGTACTTGCAGGGCCAGCCCCTCTGGGCTTGCTCGCGCTCGACTGGGTCCCAGTTTTGGAAATCTATCCGTACCATCAAGGATGAGATTAGGCTGGGTTTGCGGTTCTTGATTGGCAATGGGTCTGGGACTCAGTTTTGGTTGGACCCCTGGCTTGATGGAGGGCCTCTCCGCATGCGGTTTCCGAGGCTCTTTGCGATTTGTGATGACCCGACTGTTGTTGTATCTTCGACTGCTTTGGATGGGGGTGGAATATTACGTTTCGCCGCTCATTCGGACCAGCCAAGGTACAAGAATGGACAGACTTGAGAGAAGTAGTCCCTCTTCCTCTGTTCCAGCACTACTAGGAAAAGGCCTACTAATGGGGCACCGGTTTTGCCTACTAATGGCGCACTACCGGTGCGCCAATAGTAGCACGCCATTAGAATTTTTACTAATGGCGCACCACTGGTGCGCCATTAGTATCTGGTATACTAATGGCGCACCTGCCAGTGCGCCATTAGTATGTAACACCATGCGCCATTAGTATGCCTTCCGGGGGGCCATATGTAACCATGTGCTTTGTCACACTAATGGTGCACTCTGCCACGATGCGCCATTAGTATACTTTGGCATACTAATAGCGCACTCTGCCTTGATGCGCCATTAGTATGAATATTTGGTTTTTTTTGCTTTTCTGATTTTTGCACACGTTACAAAATATATTATTGGACAGAATATAGACAGCAGCACACAGCAACATCAGATTCATCGAATACAATAGAAGATTACTCTCCGAATACAATTCATCATATTAGTCTCCGAATTCAAAAGACCGAACAAAGATAAAACATTACAAGTCTCAAGACCGCGAGTATCGAGTTTGTCTTCACACTACAAGTCGATATCGATTATCTAAACGACCATCACATAAAAGAGAGTTGTGGTCATCATGATGAGCATCATCGCGATCAAACTGGTCCTCGTCCGGTTCCTCCAACGCTCCCTCCTCTCTCCCGCTAGATAGCGGGCATATCTAGATTCGGCCTCCGCCCTAGTGGTGTACCCTTTGTAACTGTTACCGCTGAAACGGTGAACCTGTCTCCGACACTCCTCCCAGTCATCGTAGACTCCGGGAACCTTACCCTTGTACACGACATACAACGGCATTCTATGCACAAGACAAACAACAGACAATACATAAGCAATATGTAAGTATGCAACAAAAGGATCGAAAGAGAAAAGCAAGACATTAATAGCACGATTCATGGTCCTACTAATAAATAGCATCGATTACATCTAAGTTGAACGACTGTCCAAACCAAAGAGACATACGAATTCATTAAAGTTTAATTACAACATGAGCTAATCAATGTTTCAGAACTACACATCACTACTTTCGACTCGACTCATCGGACAGGAGCGTGGATGAAGCCGCCGTCTGTCGTGATGGTCATGAAATCGCGGTCGTTGTCACCCTGCATTTGTAGCGTTTCATCTATCTCACTGTTGGACGGTTGATATCTGACGAAGAACTGCCCTGAGGTATGAAGGACATCTTGATGGATGATGTCCGCAAACTCCGACTGGATGCGAAAGAATTCTTGTCTGAGGTCCGCGTCCTGGACTGCCGACAAGCTCGCGGCCCAATCTTTGAGATTATCTGGTAGCAGAAGTTGATGATGGTCCCTTACGATCGCCCGCATGTGATGGAGGGCGTAGTAGGCATCCTTCTGACCGCCAGGCGGCTGCTTGACACAGCAGAACTTCGTATTGTGTGAGAACATGTGCTTGCCGTACTTACGAACTGCCCTGGTGAAGGTGCCTCCAGATTTGGCGTAGCCGGGGAGAACATCATCAAGAACTTTCTTGACATTTGTGTAGTCTATCTTGGAGTTACGGTTCGGGTCGAAATACGTGGCCATGGAATATTTCGGGCTTAAGAGGATGAGTGTGCAATGTGTGTCACTGCACAGAACACGGAATGTTAGAAAAAAAAGAACGATCAAAATCTAAGAAATCATATGTTACGGGGCGGTTAAGGGATGACTTACTCGGGAAAGTAAGCCACAAGGAAGTTATCCTTATCTGGGTTTGCCAGAATGACGCCTTCGAGGTGTGAACTCGCAACTTGGCGGTCCCCAGCGCTGTTCAAGTGCTTGGCACGCATGTAGAAGGGGTCGACTATCACGATGTCCGGGGTCTTGTCTCTAATGATCCGCATCTCCATACTCAGCGAAAATAGCCGAACGAAGGTGTAGTGCAGCGGATGAAGGTTAAACATAGCAAAGATGTCATCAAACCGCAGGACGATCGTACCCCCGATGTCGCCATCCGCAAAGCCCTTGCCCTCTGGCACCTTGGCCACGAAAACCGGGTATGCCACATCATTCTCTCTCAGACGCCGCTTCTCCAAAGAAAGAACACTGTCGTGCAGACTCCGCATAGCACCGGTTGCAGCATTCAGCATATTTGGCGGTAGCATCGCCCTACCCGCCACATGCACCCTCCTCGAGATATCCTTAGGTGAAGGTGGCCCGTCCTGAGCACGGATCGAACTCGGTGCCGGCTGGCTCGCACCGGCGCCCTTGTTAGTCTTTCGTTTCTGTCCCTTCTTCTTGATCTCCTGTAATGGGACCGAGTTCTGCTCACAGACCGCTTTCTTGAGCGTGTTGGGGCTGATAATATTTCGCACCTCTGCTATCTGAGGCTCGGTGAAGGCGGGAGCTGGAGGCGTCTCCTGAGAACTAAACGCCAGACGACGCCTATTGCAATTGGATTTCTCCGCCGTACCAGCTAGATTGCGGTCGTCTTGGTTGGGTTCTTGAGAAAGAGGCCCGCAGAACTCGTCAGCGTACCCATGTTCGGCAAAGTACTTATCGACTTTGGTAAATGTACCGTCGTCGTTGTCGTCGTCGTCCGGATCCTGTGCCATAGGGCTGTCCGGATCCTGTGCCATAGGGATGTCCGACATAGGGATGTCCGGCAGGTCCGGTAGCGTTGCGGCGTTCTTGACATGGCTTGGCGCCGGCACGGCTGGCGGTCTTATCTGTGGGGTGGTGTCCCCCGCCCACAAACGAATCTGGCTCTTCGGCCAAAGCAGCGGCCAATTTACGCAGGCGCTGAGGGTCATCTCATTTTCTTCGTCGGCCCCACCGGGTCGAACCGGAGGTAACAGCTCGTCGCATCCTGGCAGCACCCGAACCACTTCAACCCTATACACTGTGGGTGGAATCGGATTACCGTGGAACATGCGGTTGCCCAGTTGAACGATTCTGCCCTTGGCGACATCGACCAACTCGGCGCCCACGAACTGCAGAAGAGTGCAAGGAACGTCGGCGGTGCCCTGCGAAAACATGTACAGGGCGTCAGGGATGCCCAGTCAAAGGCAAGGAGATGAAGTCATCGGCCGAGAGGCTTAGTTACTGTGATGCCGTCGAGCTCGGCTAATGTCGAGGCACCGCCAACGGCGGGGCATGCAACTGACGGAGGGGGAGCTTGCTGGCGAGGTGCTGGCCGGTGTACACCCGGGTGCATTAAGCTCCAATGCCCGTGCCGGCGCCGGAGACACGAATATCGCCTCCGCCAGAGACACCAATGGCGCCGCCGCCGGAGACTCCAATGGCGCCGCCGGAGACTCCAATGGCGCCGCCGGAGACACCAATGGCGCCGCCTGCGCGTTGTGCGAGTTGCTGGCCGTGAAGCTGGGAACCGGGGGAGGCCCCTGTTGGCCGCCCACAATCCACGTCGTCAGCCCATGAATCAACGTAGGCACCATGGCGTTGAGCTTCGTTCCCAGTTGTTGTTCCACTTGCTCTTGGACAAGCTCCGGAATCCGCGCCACTTGTGCCTTGAATGCTTCAACCTCGCGCGTCTGGCTTTCCGAGCTGGCCTTTTTCTCCTTCCGCACACCAGCGGTATAGTATGACCCCCATTTTGTGGACAAGCCTTTGCTGGCCACACGACCAGTTGACGTCGGCTTAGTGAGCTTATCCTTGCTTTTCATTATGTTCAACGCCCTATTTAAAGGGCTGTCGAAAGGGGAGCTCTAAGACGACCCCGCGCTACTGCTTTCAGTTTCCTGCGAAAGGAACGTGAACCATTTAGAAATATTGGGTATTAGTTAGAGTGCAACCATATGGAGCTAATTACGCGGGGGTGTATTCCTTACCAGAACAAGCTCAAGCGCCCTGGTCTTCAGATCCGTGGTAAGCTCCTTTGTTATCGGGTCCTCCTTGTACCGGGCCCTGACATAGTTCCTGGTCTGCTTGTTACCGCTGTATTTCTCAAAGCGGGGCGGTAGGCCTTGCTCGGCACGCTCCGCGTCCTCCTTGTCCCATATAGGCTCCGCCACTATGTAACCGCCGGGACCGAGTTTGTGTTCCCCTAAGTTCAACTCCCGCATTTCTTTCCCCCACTGACTTGATTCGGTGGTTGCACTGCTCTCGCACTTTATCTTGAACTCCTTGTAGTCATCTTCGCTCATCAAAGGATATTTCGCCTTGATCTTCTCATAACTATCACCTTTATCAATCATTCTCTTCACCGCGCTTCTCCAAGTAGACAGGGCCGTGCTCATCTTCGTGAGGGCGGCACTGTTCACTTTATTCCCTGAGAGGCGTGTGTTTTCAAATTCGGCGGGGAACTTGTATCGTTCGTGCAGCTTCGTGAAGAGGAGGTTGCGCAAATTCCCTCGGTCCTTATGCCTAAGGTTCTCGGTGTTGATCGAGACGGTGCTCCGGAGAATGCACCCGAGCTGAACCGAGTACCCCTTGACTATATGTTTGGGCTCCGTTGGATTCCCGTCGGAGTCCACTTGAGTGAATTCCTCCTTGAGGGTGCGGAGCGCATTCGGGCGCCGGTCCTTCCTTTGCTTCTTCGGTTGGCTGCCATCTGTGTGTGCGCCGCCATCATCAGTGGTGGCATCCTCGGCGGCACCATCAGTGGTGTCATCCCCGACGCCACTAGGGGTTGTGTAATCAGGATCGGTGTCTTCCGCGGCGTCCTCATAGCGGTGAGGTTGTTCCTCCATCTCCTGGGACAGCTCCCAGAATTGCTTGCCGCCCGAACCGCCGGCCTCATCGTTGTTGGCCATGTTTCGCTTTAAATAGGAAAACAGTTTGGTCAAAAAGTTGGTTATTGTCAAGGAACAAGATCATGGTCTCATCATTTAGGGTTTGTCGACACCGAGGCATCCTAAAAGCCTAAGCTTTTATCATTTAGGGTTTGTCGACGCCGAGGCACCCTAAAAGCCTAAGCCGAGGCACCCTAGGTTGAGCCTAATCACTTGACACTAATCACTTGGCTCTATTGCCTCCTATGGTTTAATGCAGCAAGAATGGCGGGGCATTTGATCCTACTTAACTAAGTACTAAGATACCCCAATCCATGCATTAGTCGCAAGTACCCCATATGTCCTCTTTTTTAGCAAAGTCATGCTAAAATTTCAGCATTACCTTTGCTGAAAATAGGACATATGGAGTACCCGAATTTGCCGGAACGGAAGTTAATCAACATTCTGGCAAAATCAAGGGCCTCTCGGGGTACCTGCAAATTCATCACGACATGATGGTCGGAGACAAAACCCAGCAAACTAGCAAGATGATCATCATCTTTGCAAGATAGTAGCTCAAGTTTTTGACAGTAGCCTCTGAAGAAAATAGCATTGCAACATTCAAGTTCACAGGATAAAAAAATCATCCACATTCACCAACCCACATGTTAAACCCACATGAGCTGTAAACAGACTTAAAAAACCCACATGATGTTATAACTGTATACACTGAACATGATGATACCAAATGGGAAGGAAAATTGTATCACTCTAGATTAGTGTAGCCACTATCTAACAAAACCAGAATGTTAACAAAATTACACCATGATGATACCAAATTCTTGTAGCAGTACAATGAGTTCACAGGATAAAAAAATCATCCACATTCACCAACCCAAACTGGTGGAGATACAGCAAACCAGAACCTCCCAGGTTTCTGCCATTTTATTTTTCCCACCGTATATGTTTTTTGATTCATGTCATGGTACTTGCTGTCAAACCAAGTATTTTCTTTCTACATAATCTGGGAAGTTTCCTTCTTACTGTCTCACTATCTTACTGTCTCACTACAAAAAACTAGTATGCTTAGTTGAGACTAGTATGCTTAGTTGCATTATGACAGACAAAAACTACAAATATTTGTGTTTTTAGTTGAGCAATACAGCGACAGTGTGATAGGCAAGTTTCAGCTGGCAAAGTGTCATGATTCAGACAACAGAGCAGCTAAGCATACCAAGTGGATAGTTTAGTCAGTATACTAGTACTCTTTAGAAAGCATGAGACATATATTACCTGGAGGAGACTTCGTCGGAGAGTTGCATGTGCATTGAAAATACAACGAGATCAGCAAAGGATAGTAAGATATATACTGAAATTATCATAACAAAATGCCAGCTACTGCCATGGTCAAAGAATAGATTATGATAGCTGGACAAGTACAGGTCAAACTAGATAATTTTCAGAACCGGTTTAACCACCGCCGGATAAAACAATGCATCCAAGACTGGGCTTAGACTAATATCCTCATAGCATAATCTGACATCAAGCAAATATTATAAGAACAGTGAAAATGTATGATCACTGCAAATGAATATGGACCAAATGAATGTGGACCAAGTATCCTCTAAAATGCATCTAAATGCAAGCTCAGAGATTTGAACATTTGGAAAACCCTAGCTACTTAATTCTCCAACCCCCTATCCTTGTCCAAATTTGTCCAACCCCCAACCCTAGAACACATCAGAAGGAAATAAAGAGGGGGAAGAGGGGGAAGCGGCTCGGGTGCTCACTTGGGAGGTCGAGGGCGACTTGGGGTAGCCGGAGCTAGTCGAGGTGGCGCGAATTCGGCGTCGAGCGGTGGCGCTCCTCCTGGGCAGGCCGCACGGTCGAGGGCGTCGAGCGGTGGCTGTCCTCCTGGGCGTCCGAGCTTGTCCGGGTCCTCGTAGTCGAAGAGGAAGACGACGGCGGTCCTCCCGGGCAGGCCGCGCGGTGTTGGACGGCGAGCACGTCAAGGGCGCAGGCGGGGCCGCGGGGGGAGGGGGCGCTTGGGCGGGAGGACATCGAGGAAGGCGGCGCTCACCTCGGGGACGGCGAGGGAGGCGGCGAGGGAGGCGGCGCTGGGCTCAAGGACGGCGAAGGAGGCGAGGGGGGCGGCGAGCGGGACGGCGAACACGGGGGGCAGGGGGTGAGATCGATGAGGCAGGGGAGAGATTAGAGAGACTGGGGATTTAGTGTGGGGGGAAGCTTTCTAATGGCGCACCACCCCCTCGTGCGCCATAAGTACGACTATTCTAATGGCGCACCACCCCTCGGTGTGCCATTAGAATTTTGTTTTAATCTAGCCCACTAGCCCTATCTACAACCTAGCCCTATCTACAACAGAACCTACCCACTAGCCCGACTGGTCAGCACGCAGCACACACACCAGGAGGTCCTGGGTTCGATTCCCAGGCTCTCCAATATTTTTTATGCATTTTAAATGCTGTTTTTTATATTTATTTGTGTTTAAATATGTTCAAACTTGTTTAAATCATAACAGTAATATTTTTTTATAAAAACAGTAGTAATTTTTTAGAAAATATGTTCAAATTTGTTACTTGAAAATATCATCGGCGGCGGTGGAGGGTTGCGGTGGGTCGTCGGTGGCGGTGGAGCTAGCGGGGGAGGGTGCGGGATCAAGATGGAGGGGGATCGAGATCAAGTGTCCTCATGATTTAGAAAAGTGCCCATGAAATTTTAAAATATTCATGATATCAAAAAGTGCCCATGAAATACAATCGAGAAATGAAGACTACGATTTAAATACAATCGATCTTAGCTAGCTATCTGTTCACAATATTCTTTCCCTTCTTTTTCGCAAATGGAGTTCTTCTGTGGAACGGACGTCCTTTAGGTAGGGTGGTCCTGCTTCTTCTTGTGGTGTGTGCTTCTACTTCATCGTCGTCGTCACGTTCGATCTTCAGGTCGCCGTACTTGTCGAAGTCTTGCTCATTGGCTACTCCATCCATTCCGATGATCTTCCTTTTGCCTCTCCTCACGACGACACGACTGAGCTTTGGCGGGTCGGTAATGAAGAAGCATTGGTCCACTTGGGAAGCCAGTACCCATGGCTCATTTTTCGCGGTGACGTTTGCGCCCGCGGTCTTGGATTTGGCTTCGGGTATAACCATGGTGGTGAAATATCGGTCTTCTTTTAGGACGCTCTTGGCCCATCTGACACGGAACATCGGCACCTTCTCTCCAGCGTAGCTCAGCTCCCAGATCTCCTCGATCCTTCCGTAGTATCTGTCCTTGTCCTTACAGGTGTAGGATTCCATCGTTACCCCGGAGTTCTGATAACCATCGCTCTTCATGTCCTTGTCCTCGGTGTAGAATGTGTAGCCGTTGATATCGTATGCCTCGTAGGTCATCAGGTTGTGCTCGGCGCCCTGTGACAAGGCGAATATGAGTTGTTCTTCCGCGGAAGAATCCTCATGTAAAGGGTACGACAGAAGCTTCTGGTTGAACCAACACGTGAAACATGAGTTGTGCTCTTTGAGTATATCTCTGTCCGTCCTCTGTTGGCCTCGGTCATTGTACGTCTTCTCAATAAAGGTTTTGTGCTCTACCACCCAAGGATCGACCACGTCTATGTGTTGTAGCGCGACTAGGTTTGCTCTTTCAAAGTCGGCGAGTCGACCCTCGAAGTCGACATGCATTTCGCAGCGACCCACACGGTGACCCCGTCCAGCGAGCCTGCCGAGGTGCCTGTTGACGGGCAGACCAACGGGGTTCTCGATGCCTAGATAATTCGTGCAGTAGGAGATGCACTCTTCGGTCAGAAAGCCCCTGCCTATACTTCCCTCTGGACGTGACATGTTCCGAACGTATCCTTTGATGACACCATTCATCCTTTCGAACGGCATCATGCTGTGCAGGAACGTCGGCCCGAGTTGGATGATATCCTCCACGATATGGACCAGCAGATGCACCATAACATCGAACAATGCGGGCAGGAAGTACATCTCAAGCTCGCATAGTATCACCACGATCTCCTCCTGTAGCCTTCTGAGTTGCCTCACGCCAATCGACTTCCGAGAGATGACGTCGAAAAAGTTGCATAGGCCAAATAGCGTTTCACGGACGTGCGCGTCCATGATCCCACGGATTGCAACTGGAAGTATCTGCGTCATCAGCACGTGACAGTTGTGAGACTTCATCCCGCTGAACTTCTTCTTTGCTGGGTCTAGGTATCTCCTTATCTTCCCCGCGTAACCGTAAGGAAGTTTTACTCCTAGGAGGCAGGTGAAAAACTGCTCGATCTCCTCTTGACTTAGAGTGAAGCACGCGGGAGGGTAGTCATTTCCCGTCTTCTTGGCCTTTTTGCCTTTGCGACGACTTTCTGTGTCCTGCTTCGCCTCATCATCATCATCATCATCATCATCATCATCATCATCATCATTAGCGTGAAGCTCCTGCCTGATGCCCATTGATTTCAAGTCTGCCCTTGCTTTCGGCCCATCTTTGGTCCTCTCTGGCATGTTGAGCAGGGTACCAAGTAGACTCTCGCACACGTTCTTCGTGATATGCATGACATCAAGGCTGTGAGGCACACGCTGGATCTTCCAGTACGGCAAGTCCCAGAAAACAGACCTCGTTTTCCATACCTTCAGCAGTGGCTCTGGCGCCTTTCGCTTCTTTCCCGGCTCTGGCGCCTTTTGCTTCTTTCCCAGCAGTGGGCAGTCTTTCCAATTTTTCAACAGCTCGTCTATTTCCTCGCCGCTCCTCGTACACGGGCGTTTTCGGGGTTCGGTTTCACCATCGAATAGATCCTTGCGTTTCCTCCACGGGTCATCATCGCGAAGCCACCTTCGATGTCCCATGAACACGGTTTTCGAAGACCCGGGATCTCTATCTAGCTGGCGATACGTTGTGTCATCCATGCACCTTACGCATCCAGAAAATCCGTCGACAACCTGCCCCGCGAGATATCCGTAACCAAGATAGTCGTTCACCGTCGTGAGCAGTGCGGCTCTCATAGGGAAATATTCTTTCTCTGCGGCGTCCCACGTATTGGCTGGCGTTTTCCACAGCGTGTCTAGCTCCTCCTTCAACAGCCCCAGATACAGATTGATGTCGTCCCTGGTTGTTTCGGCCCTTCAGTTAGCATACTCATGTGAATGTACTTCCTCTTCATGCACAACCAGGGGGAAGGTTGTACATCCACACAAACACAGGCCAGGTGCTATGTGTGCTTCTCTGGCTGCCAAACGGATTGACTCCATCGGTGCTCGCGCCCAGCACGATGTTCCTTGGATCCTTCCCAAATTCTGGGTATTCGAAGTTCAACGCTTGCCACTAGCTCGCATCCTTAGGGTGACTCAGCATCTTGTCTTTTTTCTTTATCTCCGGATCATTTCCGTCGTCTTCCCGCTTCTTCTCCTCCCTATCCGCGTGCCAACGCAGGAGCTTTGCTACCTTAGGGTCCGTGAAATACCGCTGCAGACGAGGAGTGATCGGAAAGTACCACACCGATTTTCGAGGAGCTTTCTTCCTCTTCTTGTATCGAGTGACGCCGCACACCGGACATATGGTAGACTCCGCGTGCTCGTCCCGATAAATGATGCAATTGTTCATGCACACATGGTATTTCACCTGCGGTAAATCCAAAGGACACACGATTTTCTTCGCCTCCTCGAAACTGGTCGGGCACTTGTTCCCCTTGGGAAGACGTTCGTGCCAGAATGACATGTTCTCATCGAAGCATGCGTCGATCATTTTGTGTTTTACCTTCATCTCCAGAGCCATGAGCGTTACTTTCAGGCGGGTATCCTCGGGCCTGCATCTTTCATACAATGGAGTAACCGCGTCTATCTCCAGTTGATCCAGCTTTGGTTTCTCTCGGGCGGCGGCTCTTGCGTTATCCGTCTGCTTGCGAAGCAGCTCTTGAATATGAGGGTCCTGCACCCAGCCTCAATCGTCGTCTGCTCCGGCATCTTCATCTTCATTATCATGCCCTTTGTCTTGATCTTCCTCATCATCATGTACGACATCTTCTACATGATGATTGTTTACATCATCACCGTCGTGATCATGTCCTGGAGATTCTTCGTCTTCTCGCCCGCCCTCGCTGCGGTGGTTGTCTTGTTGCCCTTCCTCATTTCTTGCCCGGCCCCCATGGACGACTTCATAGTCATCTTCATCACCTTGCCACCGATAGCCATCCATGAAACCACGCAAGAGCAGGTGGTCCCGCACCTGCCCGGAATCCGGGTCCGCAATAAGGCTCTTCAGCTTGCATCTTCGACACGGACATCTTATCTTTGTCTCGTTCTTTTGAAGCATCTCGGCCTTCGCGGAGCTCAAAAACTTATTCACGATGCCTTCGGTCATCGTGCGGACCATGGTCGCCTGCGGGGTAGAGCAAAACGATATTTTAGAACCAAGAAAAAATTTGGCATGACCTTCCCTAAAAATAGGACCAAAAAGAATGCATAGTGCCAAAATTCTCGCCGAAACAGAAATGAATCAACATTCCGGCAAAATATTTGCAAACACAAACATATATGCAACACCACAACACAAGCAACACTACAAACATACATAGATCTAGCTAGGCCACAAAAAGTGCATGTGCACGTTGTTGGAGCGAGCTAGGGAGAAAAAAAGTAGATCTACATCATGAAGATAGCTTTCCCCTTACTTACCTATCAAAAAAAGGTGATTTCACCACTTAATTTTGATGAATATATGGTGGAAATGAGGTGAGGAGGAGGAGGTAGCCGAGACAAGCTTGGAGGAGGAGGTGGAGAGAATGAAGTGGGGAAAGTGAGTGGGTAGGTGGGCTGTCCAAAATATCTTGTTCGTCCCAGGTTACTAATGGCGCACCCCCTGGTTATTAATGGCGCACCGGCAGGTGGTGCGCCATTAGTACTTTTTGCAGAAAAGTAAAAAAAAGCATATGTATACTAATGGCGCACTGTGGAAAAGTGCGCCATTACTAGTTTAAACTAGTAATGGCGCACTTTAGTATAGTGCGCCATTAGTAGGTTTGCAAAAAAGTAAAAAAAAATATATATACTAATGGCGCACTGTCTTGGTCGTGCGCCATTACTAGTTCTAACTAGTAATGGCGCACTGTGGAAAAGTGCGCCATTACTAGTTTAAACTAGTAATAGCGCACTTTGGTATAATGCGCCATTAGTAGGTTTGCAAAAAAGTAAAAAAATATATATATACTAATGGCGCACTGTCTTGGTCGTGCGCCATTACTAGTTCTAACTAGTAATGGCGCACTTTGTCATCCATGGGCCATTAGTTTGTATAGAAAAATGGGAAAAAAATCAATAGTAGTGGCGCACCGTGAGCACGGTGCGCCATTAGTGTCTTCCACACTAATGACGCACGAGCAACCGGTGCGCCATTAGTATATAATAGTGGCGCACTACTTACCTGGTGCGCCATTAGAATCAGTCCTATCTATAGCCCTTTTCCTAGTTGTGCAGGACCCTTGCACTATTTCTTTGAGTCTTTCTCCTTCAGGAGAATTCTCCGTTAGTTCGGCTTATCAGGCGCTTTGCGGGTTGCCGATCTCCTGTGGTTGTCCCCATTGTGGAAGGCGCCGATGCCCATGAGATCAAGATTTTCGTCTGGCAGCTTCTCAGAGAACGTTTACCTTCGGGGACCGAAGTGCTGAAATGCCAGGGTCCTGGCAATGGCCTTTATCCCCTTTGCCTTGTCCTGAAAACGGGAGCGCACAGTTTGTTCTCATGCATAGCAGCGCAGGCACTTTGGTGCTTTGTTCGTGAGGCTCTGGGATCGGAGTGGGAGGCCCATGACCTTGCATAATTTCTGCAGGTAAGGGCCACTCAGGTTGGCCGTAAGCACCGACTGATCTGGCTCATCTTCGCGGCTATGATGTGGACCCTTTGGACTACTCGCAATAAGATGGTGATTGAGCGGGTGTTCCCGCGGCGTGCTTCTGACTCGTTCTTCAACTTTCTTGCCTTCTTGCAGCACTGGCGTCCGCTCGCTAGGCCGAGAGACCGTGACCTTCAACTCTATCTGGATGCTCTGCTGGCTTCCGCGCGAAGGCTCTCCGGCAGTTTGCCTGCTTCATAGCTTGCCCCTGGTGGTCTTTTATGTTTCTTCTTCTTTCATTTGGGCGTGTTTGTGTTGTGGCCCCAACAATTTTCTTTTATGACTCTGGTTGGGAAGTGGCTGTACGGACGTTTGCTTTATCTATAAAGCGGGGCGAAAGCCTGTTTCGAGTGGGTGGGTGGGGGGGGGGGGGGGGGGTAGAGGTTGTGGATGATCAAATCGTGATGGGTTCAGAGAGAGGCAGGGGGGTGAGAGGTTGTCGATGATCAAAATCGTGATGGGTTCAGAGAGAGGCACACATGGTGCGGCTTGGTCAAGTTGGGGTGACCTCCATGCTTCTCAGGAAAATGTGACATTGCTAGTTTTTTTTAGTTGAATATTGTTGTCTTACACCTACCTTTTCTCTTTTCGCTTCAAGGCAACCTAAGGTATAGGAAAGGGCCAGAATGGCCCCAAAATTGTGGACCAAATAACAGGTCTGAGGCCTTCTTGCCAAATTATACTGCTTGTTAGGATTTATGTCCGCTGTTATATCTCACTTGTAGTTACCACAGAGGTTGTAGTGGACCAGCCCAGGTAGTTTACGGTGCAAGGTTCGTCTTGATTTTCGTTTTTCCTTTTATTTAACTTTATTACTTTTACCTTTATTACTCAAATGAAAATTTTAAAAGTGTTCATAGCACATTCAATTTTTTTGAAATAGTGTTATAAAATGTTAGCACAACTTCTATAAAATATTGATAGTATTCAAAAAAATGTTCTTACACATTTTTAGAAAATTACCACATGTTTCAAGAAATGTTCATGACATTTTTTTAAAATCTTCCAACAATGTAAGAAAATGTTCTCATAATTAAAAATAATAATTTGTACTATTCATAAAAAAAGTACGGTAAATTTAAAAAATGTTCGCATGTTTCATAATAATATGTTCGTGACATTTAACAAACTTTTCACATGTTTCAAAATAGCATGTTCGTGGCATTTGACAAAATGGTTATAAAATATTTTGCACAGTTCAGAAAAATATATTTTGTGCCTTTCAATAAAAATGTTTTAACATTTTTTTTAAAGTTTTATGAAATTTTTGGAACATGCATATACAACGAAAATAAAGGTTTGTGTAGCTTAAAACCATGTTTCCTGTCATGAAAAAAATGTTCAACATGTATTTTAGGAACTGGTTGAAATCTATTCAAAAAATGTACAAAAACATATATTTCAAAATAAAGTATATCATGTATTTGAACAATGGTCAACGTGTATCAAAAAATGCTATGCGTGTTTGTGAAAAATGTACAACATGTATTCAAAACCGTAGGCATGTATTTTTTTAGAAGAAATAAAAGTAAAATGGAAACCCAAGAAAACCGCTTCACTGGTAGAAAACTCCCTAGAAATAGAAAATAATAATGATAATATATAACTACACTAAAGCTTCTAAAACCGGAGTAAACTTGCCATGGAAGCTTCTGAAAACCGCTCTACTGAACAGGCACAGTAAGACCAGACGCAGCCGACCACCAGAGGCGAGCCTACCTTAAAATCTGTATGGGCGAGTGATAGCTCCCGCGGCGATATGCGCATGCAAATCCCACACAGGCAAATAAAAAAATTACCCTGTGTTTCATTTCATTTTTCGTTTTCATGATTTACTTTTGTTTTCTAGGGACCCAAATTAATTCGGTTTCCATTTCTTCTTCTATTTTTTATGTTTTAAATCATTATATTTTTCTATTTTTTCTCTTTTTTGTTTTCCATTTCGTACTAGTCCTTTTTGAAAAGATATACATATTGTTTCGATAAAGAAATGAATAATTTTTAAATAGAGTGCCCCTTTTTAAATTAACATGAAAGTTTCAAAAATAAATGACCAATTGTAAAATTCATAAGATTATTTTTTACATGCGAATGAAACTTTCAAATTATATAACATTTTCTAGAATGTGTGAACACTTGATATTGAATGAATATTTCTTTATAAATGTGAAAGCTTTTCCAAAAATTACCTGGATATTGGGTATACGAGCATGAATAGATTTTTAATTTATGAATTGTTTCTCGAAATATGTGGAGACTTTTCAAAATGACATGATCATTGAAATAAAAATGTGAACACTTTCTAAAATTACATAAATATGTGGAGAAGGAGGCGGAGTGCCGCCACGCGTGCCCTGATCGTCACTCGCCAGAGGAGGAGGCAATGGAGGAGGCGGAGTGCCCTGACTTGCCGGAGCAGGAGGAGGAGGCGAAGGCGTCCAGTTCAAAAGGTTGATGAGCTCCTTCTTCCATAGGCATGGAGTCTTCAGAGCAGAAACCAGCCTAGTCTCCCCTTCACCGGTAGGGTGGTCAAGCACGAGGTCCTCAAATCCCTCCATTATTTCATCCACCATCACCTTAGCATATCCTTTTGGAATCGGCTGGCAGTGATCAGTTGTACCGGGTCCACTAGGATAAACTTGGCCAACAGCCGCCTTGACCTTCAAAGGCATCCATCGCGCCATCATGTGGTAATTTTGAGACTCCGTGATACCATCCACGGGATAGCTGGCAGGAGTCGTCAAGACATGCTCCGGCTGAAGCAGCTCGGTGGAAGCCACGCTGCTTCTCGGCTGAGATGGCGGGGTAGCTTCGGGGGAAGCTTCGGCAGGTCGTTTGCTGCGATCTGCTGCTTCTCGTTCCTCTTCTCGATCCTCTAGCCCCATTACCCTTTCGTGCAGCGCCTGCAGCTGGTCCTGCTCCAGTTTCTTCCTCCTCTCGTGGGTTTTGTAACCCCCTGCGTCCGGAAAACCAACCTTCCACGGAATGGAGCCTGGCGTGCCTCGTGTCCGTCGAGGGTGCTCAGGATTCCCAAGGGCCATTGTGAGCTCGTCCTTCTCCCTGTTTGGAAGGAACGTCCCTTGCTGTGCTGCATCGACATAGTGTCGAAGGGTCTTGATTGGTATTTCCAGTTGCTCGTCCGTCCACTGGCAAAACCCTGTTACAGGGTCCAAGGTTCCGCCAGACCCGAAGAACCAAGTTCGGCAACGGTCTGGCCATCTCATTGTCTCTGGTTCGATCCCTTTTTCAAGCAGATCATTCTCAGCCTTAGACCACTTAGGCCGGGCTTGCAGGTAGCCACCTGAACCCGTGCGATGGTGAAGCGTCTTCTTCGCAACATTTTTCTTGTTTGTCTCCGACATCTTCTTACTCTTTTTCGATGTCTCGTGGGCCACAAATGTGGGCCAGTGATCTTTGATCTTCTCATATTTGCTGATGAATTCTGGTGTCTTTTTATTTTTGACAAACTGGTTCAGCTCTTTCCTCGACCTCCTCATTAGGGTTGCCATCTTCTTAAGAGCACAAGACGATTAATTCCTCTTTAACTGGCTTCTCTGGATCCTCCTCTGGCGGTAGGGGTGAAATTTGCCTTCAGCTCAGTCCAAAGATATTCTTTCTGCGTATCATTGACATAAGACACCTCAGGGTCTTCCTCCTTAGGCTTATACCATTGCTGGATGCTGATCGGGATCTTCTCCCTAACAAGAACCCCACACTAAGAAGAAAATGCCTTCCTTGTCCGGATGGGTTCAATCGGTTCGCCGTCGGGCGCGATTTCTACGATCTCAAACTTTTCATCCGAGCTTAACTTTCTCTTCGGGCCTCGTCTCCTTACCGAAGTTGTGCTCGATCCGGAGGGCTAGAAATTATAAGGAAGAAAGACGAGAGTAATTAATATGTGTACATATACCAAAACAATGGAAGCATCAATTAACTAGTCAGCACGGGCTTAACTAATATATATATACCTGGCCGGGCTCGGTTCGGTCACCGGAGCAGTCAGCACGGTCTCCTTCTTGTTCCTCCATTGTGTCACCGGAGCCATCATGAACATAGTCTTGTTCTTGTACCGACCTTAATGGGCCGAAGCCATCATGAACATAGCCCTCTTCTTCACCCCGTTCTTCCAGCTGACCAACAACGGTGTCGAGGAGAAATGACACAACTTCATTCCTTCCATTTGAGATTATGTCCCTCAATATCGCTTCTGTTTCTTCGTCTCGGCAGTGCTCCATAGTTTCTGCAAATATTTAGAATATGTTTATATATGGTACAGATGGAACTAGTGGCAAACGTAGAGCTAGCCAGCTAATCATAATAAGGAATCATGTTAGTGGCCTCGACGCTGCTTCTCTAGGGTTTGGGGTCGCCTCGACACAACAACGCTTTGAGAGAGTTAATTTGTCGGGTAGGGGTGCGGCGGGAGGAGGTAGGAGACCAACATCGTTTTCTCTCTAGGGTTTGGGTGTCCTCGAGAGTTTTGGTCGAGCGAGAGGGCCGAGGGGGGGGGGGTATTTATATCGACTGCCCCTCATGTCGAAGTTATCTCGAGGGTGTTATATCGACAACGACGCGACAACGATGAGAAAGGAAAATAATTAAGGAAAAGGAAGAAAAGAGGAAGAAGGAAGAAGGAAGAAGAAGAAAAAAAGGATAAGAAGAAAGGAATAGAGGAGAAGAAGAAAAAATGGAAAAAATTCCATTTTTTCTTCTTCTCCTCTATTCCTTTCTTCTTCTCCTCTTCTTTTTCTTCTTTTTTCCTCTTCTTATTTATTTCTCCTCTTCTTCCTCTCCTCTTCTTCATCTTCTTATTTTCCTTTTTCCTCTCATTCTTTTTCTTCTTCTTTCTTCCTTCTTCCTTCTTCCTCTTTTCTTCCTTTTCCTTATTTTACATTAAATTTCTCCTCACTAACCTAAAATGCACTACCTAAAATCGATATCTACTAACAACTTAAAAAAATAATACATATATGAAAAAATGCATATATGAAAAAAAACATCATCATATCATCGACAGAAAAAATAGTATTTTTTCTAAAAATCTATCTTTTGCATATATACATCAACATATATATACACTAACCTAAAATGCACAAAAATGCTATTGGAGAGGGGTTATATCGACCCCCCTCATGTATCCACATACATACATCTATACATACATATATACTTACATATATGTATAAAGTTTTGCATATATAAAGTTTTTCTAAAATCTAACTTTTGCATATATGAACATATATACACAGAGAACATATACATAAAATGCACAAAAAATAAGAGGAAAGGGCGCCGGCGGCCGGACCGAAGGCGGCGGCGTGTGGTCGAGGCGACGACGACGGGGTTGGAGAAGGGGCTGCGCGCGCGGCGACGGCGTCGGGGTCGGGGAAGGGGAGGCGCGCGCGGCGATGGCGACGGGGTCGGGGAACGGGTGGCGCGTGCGGCGACGGCGACGGGGTCAGGGCAGGGGCGGCGCGCGCGGCGACGGCGACGGGGTCGGGGCCGGCATGGGCAGCGGGCGCGGCGACGGTGTCGGGGCAGTGGCTCGGCGGCAGCGACTGCGAGGTGGACCAGCCTGACGGCGTTGGGGCAGGGCTCGGCGGCGACAGCGACGAGGAGCAGAAGGCGTCGGGGCGAGAAGAAACAGATGGATTTTGGCGAAAACTGCTAAGTGCTGTATATATACGAAGGGCATTGGTCCCGGTTCGTGGCACCAACCGGGACTAATGCACCCTTTAGTCCCGGTTGGTGCCAGCAACCGGGACCAAAGGCCTCTTTTTCGGCAGCCCAAAGGGCGGGAACCGTCGGCCTATGGTCCCGGTTGGTGGCACCAACCGGGACTAATGCCCCCCCTTTAGTCCCGGTTGGTGCCACCAACTGGGACCAAAGGCCTCTGTGCTGCCCGCCTCGGGGCCAAAGTTTAGTCCCACCTCGCTAGTCGAGAGGGGCGCGCAGTGGTTTATAAGCCCCACTGCCGCACCCCTCTCGAGCTCCTCTCCACCGCAGGCTTTCGGGCCTACTTGCTATTGCTTTGCCTGATGGGCCTTCTGGGCCTACTGCGGGCCTGAATCCTGGCCCATAGTAGGGTTTCTAGTCGTATTCAGGCCGTGGGGGCCCAGTAGGAGGCATTTTTTTGTTTTTTTGTTTTCTTTACTTATTGTTGCTATATTTATTTTTTTCAAGTTTTTTTCTTTTGTTTTCTGCATTATTTATTTTCTTTTGTTTTTTGCTTTATTTTTTAATTGTTTTTGCTTTTAGTTTTAGGAAAATTATAAACTTTCTGTTAGTGCCATTAGTTTTCAAATTTGAAAACACTTTTTTTGTTTTTTTGTTTTCTTTCTTGCTTTATTTATTTTATTTTGTTTCTACTTACAACAAAATACTTATTGTTGTTTTTTTCTTTTGTTTTCTGCATTATTTATTTTCTTTTGTTTTTTGCTTTATTTTTTAATTGTTTTTGCTTTTAGTTTTAGGAAAATTATAAACTTTCTGTTAGTGCCATTAGTTTTCAAATTTGAAAACACTTTTTTGTTTTTTGTTTTCTTTCTTGCTTTATTTATTTTATTTTGTTTCTACTTACAACAAAATACTTATTGTTGCTATTTTTAATTATTACGAGGGCCGAACCATAAGACATTAAAGCATTTCAAATGAACTCTGAAAAAGTTGAAAGTTGGCATGGTATCATAAATTGACCCACATAGCATGTGCATGTACAAAACGGACAATGGTATCATACTCGTCAGTTACAAAGTTGGCATGGTATCATCATAATAGTTGCGGGAGAAAGTCTTCACTTTTTCTTCGCTTGTGTCATTTGCTTATTGCGCCGTAACCATGGATAATCTTCATCGTTTATCAGGATGCTGGGGTCAGCCTTGACTTTGAAGGGAGGAATTTCATGAAACTTTTCATAATCTTCAGACATGTCTGTCTTGTCCTCCACTCCCACGATGTCCCTTTTTCCTGAAAGAACTATGTGGCGCTTTGGCTCATCGTATGATGTATTCGCTTCCTTATCTTTTCTCTTTCTCGGTCTGGTAGACATGTCCTTCACATAGATAACCTGTGCCACATCATTGGCTAGGACGAACGGTTCGTCAGTGTACCCAAGATTTTTCAGATCCACTGTTGTCATTCCGTACTGTGGGTCTACCTGTACCCCGCCTCCTGACAGATTGACCCATTTGCACTTAAACAAAGGGACCTTAAAATCTACTCCGTAGTCAAGTTCCCATATGTCCACTATGTAACCATAATATGTGTCCTTTCCCCTCTCGGTTGTTGCATCAAAGCGGACACCGCTGTTTTGGTTGGTGCTCTTTTGATCTTGGTCAATCGTGTAAAATGTATTCCCATTTATCTCGTATCCTTTCCAAATCAATACAGTCAAAGATGGTCCCCTGGACAACAAGTACAGCTCATCACAAACAGTGTTGTCACCTCTGATACGTGCTTCCAACCAACTGCTAAAAGTCCTGATGTGTTCACATGTAATCCAGTCGTCGCACTGCTCCGGGTGTTTGGAGCGCAGACTGTTCTTGTGTTCATCGACATACGGGGTCACCAAGGTAGAGTTCTGTAGAACTGTGTAGTGTGCTTGAGACCAAGAATATCCGTCCCTGCATATTATTGAGTCCCTTCCAAGCGTGCCTTTTCCAGTCAGTCTCCCCTCATACCGCGATTTAGGGAGACCTATCTTCTTAAGGCCAGGAATGAAGTCAACACAAAACCCGATGACATCCTCTGTTTGATGGCCCATGGAGATGCTTCCTTCTGGCCTAGCGCGGTTACGGACATATTTCTTTAGGACTCCCATGAACCTCTCAAAGGGGTACATATTGTGTAGAAATACGGGGCCCAGAATGACAATCTCGTCAACTAGATGAACTAGGACGTGCGTCATGATATTGAAGAAGGATGGTGGGAACACCAGCTCGAAACTGACAAGACATTGCACCACATCACTCCTTAGCCTTGGTATGATTTCTGGATCGATCACCTTCTGAGAGATTGCATTGAGGAATGCACATAGCTTCACAATGGCTAATCGGACGTTTTCCGGTAGAAGCCCCCTCAATGCAACCGGAAGCAGTTGCGTCATAATCACGTGGCAGTCATGAGACTTTAGGTTCTGAAACTTTTTCTCTGCCATATTTATTATTCCTTTTATATTAGACGAGAAGCCAGTCGGGACCTTCATACTAAGCAGGCATTCAAAGAAGATTTCCTTCTCTTCTTTGGTAAGAGCATAGCTGGCAGGACCTTCATACTGCTTTGGAGGCATGCCGTCTTTTTCGTGCAAACGTTGTAGGTCCTCCCGTGCCTCAGCTGTATCTTTTGTCTTCCCATACACGCCCAAGAAGCCTAGCAGATTCACGCAAAGGTTCTTCGTCACGTGCATCACGTCGATCGAAGAGCGGACCTCTAGGTCTTTCCAGTAGGGTAGGTCCCAAAATATAGATTTCTTCTTCCACATGGGTGCGTGTCCCCCAGCGTCACTCGGAACAGCTAGTGCGCCGGGACCCTTTCCAAAGATTACGTGTAAATCATTGACCATAGCAAGTACGTGATCACCGGTACGCATGGCGGGCTTCTTCCGGTGATCTGCCTCGCCTTTGAAATGCTTGCCTTTCTTTCGACATTGATGGTTGGTCGGAAGAAATCGACGATGGCCCAGGTACACATTCTTCCTGCAGCTTGCCAGGTATATACTATCGGTGTCAAGTAAACAGTGCGTGCATGCGTGGTATCCCTTGTTTGTCTGTCCTGAAAGGTTACTGAGAGCGGGCCAATCGTTGATGGTCACGAACAGCAACGCCTTTAGGTTAAATTCCTCCTGTTTGTGCTCATCCCACGTACGTACACCGTTTCCATTCCACAGCTGTAAAAGTTCTTCAACTAATGGCCTTAGGTACACATCAATGTCGTTGCCGGGTTGCTTAGGGCCTTGGATGAGAACTGGCATCATAATGAACTTCCGCTTCATGCACATCCAAGGAGGAAGGTTATACATACATAGAGTCACGGGCCAGGTGCTGTGATTGCTGCTCTGCTCCCCGAAAGGATTAATGCCATCCGCGCTTAAAGCAAACCATACGTTCCTTGGCTCACTTGCAAACTCATCCCAGTACTTTCTCTCGATTTTTCTCCACTGCGACCCGTCAGCGGGTGCTCTCAACTTCCCGTCTTTCTTACGGTCCTCACTGTGCCATCGCATCAACTTGGCATGCTCTCCATTTCTGAACAGACGTTTCAACCGTGGTATTATAGGAGCATACCACATCACCTTCGCAGGAACCCTCTTCCTGGGGGGCTCGCCGTCAACATCACCAGGGTCATCTCGTCTGATCTTATACCGTAATGCACCGCATACCGGGCATGCGTTCAGATCCTTGTACGCACCGCGGAAGAGGATGCAGTCATTAGGGCATGCATGTATCTTCTGCACCTCCAATCCTAGAGGGCATACGACCTTCTTTGCTGCGTATGTACTGTCGGGCAATTCGTTATCCTTTGGAAGCTTCTTCTTCAATATTTTCAGTAGCTTCTCAAATCCTTTGTCAGGCACAGCATTCTCTGCCTTCCACTGCAGCAATTCCAGTACGGTACCGAGCTTTGTGTTGCCATCTTCGCAATTGGGGTACAACCCTTTTTTGTGGTCCTCTAACATGCGATCGAACTTCAGCTTCTCCTTTTGACTTTCGCATTGCGTCCTTGCATCGACAATGACCCGACGGAGATCATCATCATCGGGCACATCGTCTGGTTCCTCTTGATCTTCAGCAGCTTCGCCCGTTGCAGCATCATCGTGCACATCGTCTGGTTCCTCTTGATCTTCAGTAGCATCACCGTATTCAGGGGGCACATAGTTGTCATCGTACTCTTCTTCTTCGCCGTCTTCCATCATAACCCCTATTTCTCCGTGCCTCGTCCAAACATTATAGTGTGGCATGAAACCCTTGTAAAGCAGGTGGGTGTGGAGGATTTTCCGGTCAGAGTAAGACTTCGTATTCCCACATATAGGGCATGGACAACACATAAAACCATTCTGCTTGTTTGCCTCAGCCACTTCGAGAAAATCATGCACGCCCTTAATGTACTCGGAGGTGTGTCTTGAACCGTACATCCATTGCCGGTTCATCTGCGTGCATTATATATAATTAAGTGTGTCAAAAATCATTACAGAACATCATGAATAGATAATTAAGTGACCAAATTAATAGAAGTTCATCATCACATTAAAACCAAAGTACATACATAGTTCTCATCTAACAACATAAAGCTCTGCAGAGCATCTAAATTAATTAAACCATACACTGAAACTATGTAAAACATTTCAATGCGAAAACAAATGCGATCATAATCGCAACCAATGTAACAACTGATCCAACGGCATAATGATACCAAGCCTCGGTATGAATGGCATATTTTCTAATCTTTCTAATCTTCAAGCGCATTGCATCCATCTTGATCTTGTGATCATCGACGACATCCGCAACATGCAACTCCAATATCATCTTCTCCTCCTCAATTTTTCTAATTTTTTCCTTCAACAAATTGTTTTCTTCTTCAACTAAATTTAACCTCTCGACAATAGGGTCGGTTGGAATTTCCGGTTCAACAACCTCCTAGATAAATAAAATCTATGTCACGTTGGTCGGCATAATTGTCATAAACAATAAATGAACCAATAGTTATGAAAAGATAATATATACCACATCTGAATCATAGACAGGACGAGGGCCGACGGGGGCGGATACCAAAACCATCGCACTATATAAGATGCAATAATAAAAGTAAGAAAATTATACAAGTATCTATATAAATATACAAGTAAGATTTTTTTTCCTTTCAGAAAGAAGATAAGAACAAGAGGCTCACCACGGTGGTGCCGGCGACGAGATCGGCGCGGGCGATCGACGGCGGTGAAGACGGGGACGGGACGTGACGGACCGCTAAACCTAGACAAATATTGAGGAAAATGGAGCTTGGAGGTCGAGCTTGGAGAGGAGAAAGCTTAAGTAGTGTGGCTCGGGCATTCCATCGAACACCTCGTGTGCATAGGAGGTGAGCTAGAGCACCACAAAGCTCTCCCCTCGCCGGCCACGAAAAACAAAGCACTGGGAGTGCTCTGCTCGCGGGCGAGGGGTAGATATAGGCAACTAATTGGTCCCGGTTCGTGCCACGAACCGGGACTAAAGGGCAGCCTTTGGTCCCGGTTCACTACACCAACCGGGACCAATGGTTGTGGGCCAGGAGCGAGGCGCATTGGTCCCGGTTCGTCCCACTAACCGGAACCAATAGGTCCAGCCGAACCGGGACCAATGGCCCACGTGGCCCGGCCGGCCCCCGGGGCTCACGAACCGGGTCCAATGCCCACATTGGTCCCGGTTCTGGATTTAACCGGGACTAATGGGCTGACCCGGCCTGGACCATTGCCCCCTTTTCTACTAGTGCTAGACACCATTACTGTTAGCTCAAATCTCGTTTTCCATGTTATAATGACATAAATACCTATGGAGCAACATGTCAGCTCTCCCTCTATCTCACTACAATAAAGTATGGGCCCCACTTGATCCCAACAAAGTTCTTATTGTCCTGAAAAATTATTCGCTTGCTTACTACTGACAAGTGGGGCCCACACTTATTATTGCGAGATAGAGAGAACTAACATGTGGGTCTAGTGGTATTTCTGTCATATAACATGGTTAACAGGTTTGATCTGACAATAACAATATATAATGGCATTTTATGACAAACATCTACCGTATGACTGCATTTTTGACATATGTAGTGGCACTTTTGAGCAAGATGGATGTGGTGAATCGGTTCCCCAAGGATCTGTTTGTAGTCCTATATATGGCCTATTCGCAAAAAAAGGCAATGGCATTTTGAGAACTTGTAACTTCTAATGGCAAAACTAAGTAGTTCCACACAACTAGTGACATAAATGATTAAAAAAAATGTGATATAATTTTGTATTCATGTCTATATTGAAGATTTGATATGTATAAATTTGTGTTATATCCCTTGTGTGATCATTTTTCTGTGACCCTGAAATATCGAAATCTCGGCTTCTGTGGCTTAGCAGAAACATTGGGGTCCATAGATGGATTGCCTGGTTCCAACTTCTAAATCCAATTATTTCATTTCGCTAAATGATATCATAAAATAGTGTATCAACTCCATAAATTACATATAAAAATAAATAAATCAACAAAATATTGCTAATTAGATAGAATAAACATTTCTTCTACTAATGGAGTATCTCAAATAAAAAAATGTACACTTCAATCAGAATCCAATTTCAATCGATAAAATAAATCCAAATTCCGGTAGATGAATAATTGCAAATTTGTGCGTGTGCGACATTAGAATAAAAATAACCAACATATTTCTTTCTTTTTCCTGATAAAAAAATACATGAAATAGAAGGGGTAGATATTTTTGGGAATTATGATTAAAGAAGACACAAAGATAGTCTGAGATAAGTCCTTCTGTACCGATGGCCACAAACTTAATGCACTGTTGATCACTTGATCTGATCTCGTGGTCGCCCCCGTTGATCATTGTCTAGACGTACCTACACATGCATCGTTGATATTTTGATCTCTCCTACCAATCATCTGCATGCATGCCTGCTTTCGCACGTAGGACCAATGTCACATGACTAACTGCTAGCCTGCTACACATGCTTGAGGTCAGGTCGAACAGTTCTTGCATTGTGTACCAATAATAGGTGCGAATCAAGTCAAGACAAGACGTGGAACTTACATTTGACTGGCCAGCCGGCACTGCGGAGTAAACACGAATATCTTGTGTAGCTACATAAGCTTTCCACCCTGAATATTATTTGGAGCACTAGCCATGCATGCATGCTCTAAAAGCATATTATGCATGTGCTGGTGTAGTCGCCGTGGTTCTTGTCACTCGTGCTTATAGTCAGTCCCAGGACGAAGCAGGCCATGATGTACTCAGGAGACTCACCACGCATCTCCATTGGCAATTTGTGCTCGCGCGTGTACCCACGATCTTTATTGAAAAATAGGGTCTCCAAGCTTTAAGGCTGATGAAGTCAGGCCAGAGAGCATTCACATTGACCGAAATCCCCTTACATAAGATAAATGAATCAAACAAATAATTAAGGTTGTCTTGAATGTAAAAGCTCATTTCTTTTCATATGTCCGGGCGTGTTCGGACATCAAACGGACGCTCAGTAGACTCCCCAAAATTCAATCGTCTGGACAGTCCGGGATCCCCCAAATTCAGACCATATGTGGAGAGAAATATGGTTGTTCGGACTATCTGTCGTGTTATCTCCAACACACGGGCCCAACACAAAAACACCACCCCACAACGCACAATTCCCTTTTTTGTCGGACCCTCCCCTTCTCGTTCAGTTTCTTGCAGTAGCGGTGTCGTGGTTCTAAGTCTGACAGTAGAATGGGGGGTAGGTATGAAGAGGCAAGATCCTAGCTATGGAGTAGTTGTACACACGAGTGTTTAACGAGTTCAGGCCCTTCTCTGAGGAAGTAATAGCCCTACGTCTCGGAGCCCAGAGGCGGTCGACTGGTTTATATGTTTAAGGATTACAGGGGTGCGAACCCTTCTACCAGTGGAGGGGGGTGGCTTATATAGAGGACGCTAGGATCCCAGCCAACCCACGTAGCAGAGGATTAAAATACATTAAGGTCGGGCGTTACTGGTAACGCCCTACTTAAAGTGTCATCATGACCATTAAGACTACTTAATTACAGACCGTTTGGATACAGAGTAGATCTTGAACTCCTGATGGTCGAGTGAGTCTTCATGGTCGAGTGTCTTTAGGTTCGTCGAGTGTCTTCTAGCCGGTCGAGTGGAGTCTCTCTTGGTCGACTGGAAGGTAGCTTCGTCTAATGATGTCCTTGGGCATGGTATCCTAGATAGGTCCGTGACCCTATCCTAGGTACACAACATCATCATTAGCCCCCGAATGGATCGAGGTTTGAGTGAGGAAGGAGTTGATGATTTTCTCCGACTCATTTCCTGTGCTTTGATTATGTCGTATCTTGGATCGGCGATTTTTCTTTCGGCGTCGGCGTCAACTTTTACTTCAGTCGCCTTGATCCATTCTTGTCTTCTGTCGAGTGAACTTTTTGAACTTTGGTGAACTTCCGAGCGACGGATCGCAGGAAAGATATCGTCTTACAGATTGACCTGTTGTTTTGCGGATTCTGCGGGATCCGAAATTTGGGAAGCGCGCGAAGCGGGGCGGACCGCGGCAATCGGATGGGATAAGGCCTGGACGCCTCGATTTCCGCACCACCTTTTTCGCCACGTATCGTGCGTGCGCGACTGTTTCGGGATGTGACAGGATCGCCCTGACCCACTCGTCAGCCACTCGGAAGCGCCCTTATATAAAGCGCCGGATGTGACAGTGCCTTCCCATTCTTCTCTCTTCCCTCTTTGCCTCCGCCCACTGCGCCTGCTCTCGCCTCCGCCTACCGAACCCTCGCTCGCTTCGCCGGCGACAATGGTGAAGGAGAAGACGGCGGCCCTAGAGCGCGCGAAGAAGGCGACGGCGACGGGGCAAGCGAACGGGAGACCGTCCAGTCGAGGTCCCGCCTGCCGAAGGGTTGGGTCCAAGGGGATTGGATCCGCTCGACCATCACTGAGAAAGATCTCCATGACCTTGCCAATGAGGGACTGATCCCCCATGGGTCAGCGAGGCTTCCGGGGACCGAGTGTCAAGCGCAGCCGCAAGAGGGTGAGTGTGTTCTCTTAGCCACTCACGTAGACCGTGGTTTTTCTCTGTCGCCGAGTGTTTTCTTCCGGGGGTTTCTGAATTTCTTTGGGGCGCAACTCCACCATTTCAATCCCAATTCCATCGCCTATCTTGCTGCCTTTGTGTCCATGTGCGAGAACTTCCTGGGTTGTCGACCACACTGGAGTCTCTTCAAGCACATATTCACCTGTCGCTCACAGACAGTGAAAAAGGCGAGTCCGGACGATGAGAGGACCAAGGTTATTCAGATGTGCGGGGGTCTTGGGATTCAGTTGAGGAATAAGAGCACTTTCCCGGCCATGACCCTTCCTGAGTCGGTCAGAGGGTGACAGTCGACTTGGTTCTACTGCCAAGACGAGTCAACGCCGGGGCAATCGACTGGTCTCCCTCCGTTCTCCATGGAACGAGTGGACAAACCGTCTTCTCTGAAGGTGCTTCCTGAGGAGAAAGCCGAGGTAAAAATGTTGATGGAGCGTGTGGTCCAACTCGTTCGGGACGGAGTGACGGGCATGGATCTTCTGGAAGTCTTCCTTAGGCGGCGCATCCAACCGCTTCAGTAACGAGGCCACCCGATGTGGCTGTACTACGGTACCGAAGACACCACTCGGGTCCATCCAGAAGCAGTCGACAACGCCACGCTGGAGAGGTGGGTGGCCGCCATCACAGGGAACAAAGACAACTCTCGAGGGGCCAGGAGGATCCCGCCACTCGACTATACTTATACGCCAGACACGGTGTGGTCACTTATCTCCGATTGTAATCTTGCTTTATCCATTCTGCTTTCCCGCGAATTGGTCGATTGATCTTTGTTTTGCTTTGTTGTCTGAGAGGCCACCACTGAATTATACTCGATGCCCAATGGAGCGCAGACGCCGATTGAGGAGGAAGGAAGCGGGGGTGAAAGCCCGGAGGAGTGGGATTCGGATGCTGACAACGATGACAAGGGCGATGACTCTGGTGAGGAGGAAGAAGAGGAGGAGGAGGAGTAAGTTGAACCTCCCCGATCGGAAAGACGTTCGAAACTTGTCCATGATCCTGCGACTGAGCGTGGTAAGGGGGTCGCGACCGCTACCCAGTCGACCAAACGCCCTCGGACTACTTCTCCGGTACCGACTGAGAAGGCTCCGAAGCAATCTCGAGTGGCACTGTCGAAACCTGCGAAGGTCTTGCCAAATATGAAGATGGTGATCCCCACGATCTCAGGGTAATGGTAGTCTTGAGTTTTCCCCGTTTCATGAACTTGCCCTTGGTCGACTCAATGGTCAATTGACTGACTTCTGGAATTGCAGCGCTGCTACTTCTGATACTTCGGCCAGGGCTGGAGACCACGAGATGGAGGATGCTGCTACCTCAAAACCTGGTATGACTCTTGTGATGCCGTTTTCAGTCGACTGACTTATTGTCTCTAATTTTGATTCTTTCTGCAGTTTCATCTAACATTGTTATTGACCTTCCTGACGACGACGAAGAACCACCGCGGCAGAGGAGGAGCAAGAAAACGTCTGCTGGCAAGGCGACTCAGGATGTGCCGGCACCCGAGACATTGGTCGTGGAGGGAGACAATGTCACTCGACCCACCGTAACCTTTGCGGTGCCATTGATGAGTGCTCGCCCTTCGTCGCCGAGTGCTGCTCAACCCTCGCCTTTCTCCACCTACCCCGTTCCAGAAGACCAAGCTAGTGCTGCTAAAGAAGCAATACGCCAAGCGGGGGTCATGATGGAGCAAGTGAAGGCAATACGAGAAGCCAGCCAGGCAGCCTATGATGCCAGTTCGGCTCTTCAGAGTAATGTTCAGGTCAGTCAGTCTCTGCCTGTTCTGTTAGGATATGATATCTGAAAACTCTTCTTTCTGAAATTCTTAGAGTTTGACCTACACCCACTGGGTGTGTCGATTGAAATTCCGGATTAGTGGGGGCACCCTGAGTGCACCCACTGGGTGTAGTCCCCAAGGCTATGGTCGACTGCTGGCAGTCGACCATAGGCTTTATGTCTTAAGTTTTTTCCTTACTCGACTAGGTCGAATAGATTCATAGACCGGTGGGGGCATGCTGAGTGCACCCACTGGGTGTAGTCCCTGAGACTGTGGTCGACTGCGGGCAGTTGACTATAGTCTGAAGAACATCTCCCATTTTTTTGTGTTGTTGGTTGACTGGTCGACTCTAACTGATGAAACTAGTGGGGGCACGCTGAGTGAACCCACTGGGTGTAGTCCCCAAGACTATGGTTGAATGTTTGCATTCGGCCGTAGTCTTAGAAACGCTATGATTTTTCTTTACTCACTTGGAAGTGAATTGTCTTTGACATCTGTCGATTGGTTCTTCGTAGAAATCCTGTGACCTTGCGGCTCATTATACTGAGTTGGAGAACAAACGCATTCAGCTCGAGCTCGATCTGAAACTGGCCCAAGAGAACTTGATGAAGGCGAAGGAGGAAGATAAAGGTATGCTTGGTGAGGCCTTTGACGACTGCCTTTGCCTCTCACTTGTTTCCAAATCTAATCTCACTGTAACTTTGCAGACAAAGTGAGGGATGCCCTGAAGAAGCAAGAGCTTGACTTGGCTGAGATGCCGAAAACTGCTTTAGAGAAGACCAGGTTTGCTTATGAGAAGCTGGCTTCAGTGACCAAGCTTGAAGAAGAAAACACCAATCTGAAAGCCGCTCTTGATGCTGCCAACCAGGAGGTCAGTCGACTGAAAAGTGACAAGACCACCCTGAATGACAAGGCCAGTGAGTTGAAGAGAAAGAAGAACGATCTAGAGGCTTATCTGGGTGGACTCGCCAAGAAGTTGTTCCTCATGCTTGAAGGTAATCCTTTGTATCAAACAAATATTTTGATTGTAACCTCCAACTGTTTGTCTTGACTCGGTGGTTGTGCTTGCAGAATTTTGTCAGAACTTTGAAGAGGAGACTGGTCGACTGGAAGTAAACCTGGACCCCATCAACTCTCTTGTGAAAGATGAAGTCGCCATGAACGTGCTCCGGCTTGAATCTCGTGTTGCTGCTGTCATCGATTATCTTGCAAGGCTGAAGGTCGCAACTTCTCGCATCGACACAACACTCTAGCCAAGAGTGACACTCCAGAACGACCTCGAGTCCCTGATGACTTGACTGAACGAGGTCCCAAGTCGAGTGCAGGAGTGGAAGAAGTCTTCGGCCAGGTGCGGTGCGCATGTTGCTCTGTCTCTGGTCCGCGTTCACTGCAAGGATGCACGAGAGGACAAGCTGGTGGCTCTTAGGGTGGCTAACACCAAGAAGCACGATTTCAGATCTTTCATGGAGACCTTGATTGCCGCTGCCACTCGGATTGCAGATGGAATTGATCTGAACGAGTTTGTGGCACCTTCCAGCCCTCCACAGGAGGGGTAAAAAACTTCTGAGCTTGATACTTTAAATTTGCCTCGGTATGCCGAGTGAGTTTTGTAACTGACAAACCTTAACAGGCCTAGCGCGTGAGCACTTTCGGTTCCGTTAGGTGTTATCCGAACTTGGATTCGTCGTTGAATATGTTTGCATCTGGTTTGAGGTGTCTTTTGCAGGTTAAAGCGAAGCGCTTATTGCAATCGACTTGTTCCCCAATACACTTAGGCGAGCACTGGGCTGCAGCTAAGCCCCCGAGTGAGAGGTTTGCTCTCCACACGGTAGGTTTTTTAGATACTTAGGCGAGCACTGGGCTGCAGCTAAGCCCCCGAGTGGGAGGTTTGCTCTCCACTCGGTACGATTTCAGATACTTAGGCGAGCGTTAGGCTGCAGCTAAGCCCCCGAGTGGGAGGTCTGCTCTCCACTCGGTAGGATTTCAAATACTTAGGCGAGCACTGGGCTGTAGCTAAGCCCCCGAGTGGGAGGTTTGCTCTCCACTCGGTAGGATTTCAGATACTTAGGCGAGCGCTAGGCTGCAGCTAAGCCCCGGAGTGGGAGGTCTGCTCTCCACTCGGTAGGATTTCAGATACTTAGGCGAGCACCGGGCTCCAGCTAAGCCCCCGAGTGGGAGGTTTGCTCTCCACTCGGTAAGATTTCAGATACTTGGGCGAGCGTTAGGCTGCAGGTAAGCCCCAGAGTGGGAGGTCTGCTCTCCACTCGGTAAGATTTCAAATACTTAGGCGAGCAATGGGCTGCAGCTAAGCCCCCGAGTGGGAGGTTTGCTCTCCACTCGGTAGGATTTCAGATACTTAGGCGAGCACTGGGCTGCAGCTAAGCCCCCGAGTGGGAGGTTTGCTCTCCACTCGGTAGGATTTCAGATACTTAGGCGAGCGTTAGGCTGCAGCTAAGCCCCCGAGTGGGAGGTCTGCTCACCACTCGGTAGGATTTCAAATACTTAGGCGAGCACTGGGCTGCAGCTAAGCCCCCGAGTGGGAGGTTTGCTCTCCACTCGGTAGGATTTCAGATACTTAGGCAAGCACTGGGCTGCAGCTAAGCCCCAGAGTGGGATGTTTGCTCTCCACTGGGTAGGATTTCAGATACTTAGGCGAGCGTTAGGCTGCAGCTAAGCCCCCGAGTGGGAGGTCAGCTCTCCACTCGGTAGGATTTCAAATACTTAGGCGAGCACTGGGCTGCAGCTAAGCCCCCGAGTGGGAGGTTTGCTCTCCACTCGGTAGGATTTTGAATTGGTGGCGCAGCTCGGATGGAGAGGGTAGTAGTCGACCTACACCTCGTCCTCCTTGCAGAGTGCATGTTGTACTTGTGGCGTAGCTCGGAAGGAGAGGGTAGCAGTCGACCTGCGCCTCGTCCTCCTTGCGAAGCGCACATTGTCCTTGTACTTAGGTGAGCGCAATGCTGCAGCTAAGCCTCTGAGTGGAAGACTGGCTTACCACTCGACAGGATTTTGTTTATCTTAGGCAAGTACTTGGACTGCAGCTAAGCCTCCGAGTGGAAGGCTGGCTTACCACTCGGTAGGATTTTATTGATCTGAGGAGAGTACTTGGACTGCAGCTAAGCCTCCGAGTGGAAGGCTGGCTTACCACTCGGTCGGATTTTGTTTATCTTAGGCGAGTACTTGGACTGCAGCTAAGCCTCTGAGTGGAAGGCTGGCTTACCATTCGGTAGGATTTTGTTTATCTTAGGCGAAACGGATTTCGCAGCTAAGCCTTCGTGTGGGAGACTGGCTCACCACTCGGTTAGGATTTTTTTTACAGACTTGGGCGAATCAGATTCGCAGCCAAGCCACCCACTGGGGGATTGTTTTGAGTGGACAAAAGAAATAACGATTACTGGGAAGATTATAAAGCTCTTGTCTTTGATAAATAAACTACAGAAGTACTTTTATTACAACTCGTCCGAGTGAATACTTAGGTGTAAAAGGGGCGGAGAAGTTCCGCGTTCCAAGCTCGGGGCTCGTCGATCTGATGCTCGACATTGTAAAGACGGTATGCTCCATTGTGGAGAACCTTGGTGACGATGAAGGGACCTTCCCAAGAAGGAGAAAGCTTGTGTGGTTTCTGCTGATCCACTCGGAGAACTAAATCTCCTTCCTGGAAGGCTCGACTCTTCACGTTTTTGGCGTGGAAGCGACGCAAGTCTTGTTGGTAAATGGTCGATCTGATCAGAGCCATCTCCCTCTCTTCCTCTAAAAGGTCGACTGCATCCTGCCGTGCTTGTTCTGCTTCGGCTTCAGTGTAGAGCTCGACCGGGGAGCATTGTAGAGAAGGTCACTCGGCAAGACTGCTTCAGCTCCATAGACCAAGAAGAATGGATTTCTCCCAGTTGACCGGTTGGGCGTGGTCCTTAACCCCCAAAGCACTGAGGGAAGTTCGTCGACCCATGCACCAGCTGCATGCTTAAGATCACGCATCAAACGGGGTTTCAACCCTTTGAGAATCAAACTGTTGGCTCGTTCTGCTTGTCCATTCGACTGTGGGTGAGCGACTGAAGCATAGTCGACTTGCGTGCCTTGAGATGTGCAGAAAGCTCTGAACTCTTCGGAGTCGAAGTTTGTCCCGTTGTCAGTGATGATGCTGTGCGGGACCCCATATCTGTACCGGCATCGAGGTTCTTGATGGGTTTAGCTTCGATCCACTTTGTAAACTTGTCGACTACTACCAGCACATGGGTAAAACCGCTTCTTCCTGTTCTCAAAGGACCGACCATATCCAAACCCCACACTGCAAAGGGCCAGACGAGTGGTATAGTCTTCAAAGCTGACGCGGGCTTGTGTGACATATTGGAGTAAAATTGGCATCCCTCGCACTTGTCGACTATCTCCTTCGCCATTTCGTTCGCTCTTGGCCAATAAAATCCGGCTCGGTATGCTTTGGCCACGATGGTCCGAGAGGACGCATGATGGCCACAGGTTCCCGAGTGGATGTCATCAAGGATTATTCGACCTTCCTCCGGCGTTATGCATTTCTGACCAACTCTAGTTGTGCTTTCTCTGTACAATTGTCCCTTTATCACGGTAAAGGCTTTATATCGGCGGACGATCTGTCGAGCCTCTTCTTCGTCCTCCGGGAGCTCTTTCCTCAAGATATACGCGATATATGGTACTGTCCAATCTGGAGTGATCACTAGAACTTCCATGATCAGGTCAACCACTGCTGGGACTTAAACCTCAGTCGGGTCCGTGACACTCTTAGGTTGCGGGGCTTCATTGGTAAAAGGATCTTCTACGACTGACGGAGTGTGGATATGCTCCAAAAGCACATCACTGGGGATGGCTTCCCTCTTGGATCCTATCTTTGCCAGATTGTCAGCTGCTTGATTTTTCAGTGGGGTATGTGGTGGAGCTCTAACCCTTCGAACTTCTTTTCGAGCTTCCTCACTGCATTGCAGTATCCAGTCATGGCTGGGCTTCTAATGTCCCACTCCTTCATCACTTGATTGACCACCAAATCTGAATCGCCATAGACCATAAGGCGACGGACGCCGAGTGAAATGGCCATGCGTAATCCATACAAGAGTGCTTCATATTCTGCTTCATTGTTGGAGGAATCAAAGTGGATCTGGAGCACATATCTGAGCTTGTCTCCTCGGGGGGAAACCAAAACAACCCCAGCACCAGAACCATTTAACATCTTAGAACCATCAAAGAACATGGTCCAATGCTCCGAGTGGACTTGAGTCGGCTGTTGTTGCTCAACCCACTCGGCAAGGAAATCTACTATAGCCTGGGACTTAATGGCTTTCTTTGCCTCGAATTTGATATCAAGGGGAAGGAGTTCAATCGCCCATTTAGCCACTCGACCAGTTGCATCTCTGTTGTGCAGAATCTCTGACAATGGTGCATCGCTGACGACTGTAATGTCATGATCAGAGAAATAATGAGCAACCTTCTTCATGGTCATGTAGATCCCATATACGAGCTTCTGATAATGAGGATATCTTTGCTTCGATGGGGTCAAAACTTCAGAGAGATAATACACTGGGCGCTGAACTTTGAAGGCTTTCCCTTCTACTTCCCGCTCGACCGTAAGTACTATACTGACGACTTGTCCTGGGGCTGCAATATAAAGCAACAGAGGCTCTTTGCTGATTGGAGCAGCAAGCACCGGCTGGGTGGAGAGCAGAGTTTTTAACTCGGCAAACGCTGCATCAGCTTCTGGAGTCCACTCGAACTTGTCTGCCTTCTCCATCAGTCGGTAAAGGGGCAACGCCTTTTCACCGAGGCGAGAGATGAATCGACTTAACACGGCCAAGCATCGAGTAAGCTTCTGGATGTCGTGCACACGCACAGGGCGTTTCATTCGGAGTATGGTGCCAACTTTTTCTGGGTTAGCATTGATTCCTCGTTCGGAAACGAGAAAACCGAGTAACTTTCCGCCAGGTACTCCGAATGTGCACTTTGATGGATTGAGCTTGATATCATACCTCCTGAGATTGGCAAATGTTTCAGCTAAGTCAGTCAACAGGTCGGAACCCTTTCGTGACTTGACCATGATATCATCCATGTACGCTTCCACATTCCGACTGATTTGAGTGAGTAAACACTTTTGAATCATTCTCATGAACGTGGCTCCGGCATTCTTGAGGCCGAATGGCATGGTGATATAGAAGAAGCACCCGAATGGAGTGATGAAAGCTGTTTTGATTTCGTCGGGCCCATACAGACGGATCTGATGATACCCGGAATAAGCGTCTAGAAAAGACAATCTCTCGCACCCTACGGTCGAGTCGACAATTTGGTCGATGCGAGGGAGAGGAAAATGATCTTTCAGGCAGGCCTGATTGATATGTTTGAAATCAATGCACATACAAAGTGAATTGTCCTTTTTGGGAACCATGACGACATTGGCGAGCCACTCGGAGTGGTATATCTCTCGGATGAACACTGCTGCAAGGAGTCGAGCCACCTCCTCGCCAATGGCTTTTTTCTTCTGAACGGCGGACCGTCGAAGATGTTCTTTAACAGGTTTTGCTTTTGAATCGACTCTAAGGCGATGCTCAGCCAGCCCCCTAGGAACACCCGGCATGTCAGTTGGATTCCATGCAAAGATGTCCCAGTTCTCACGGAGGAACTGGATGAGCGCTTCTTCCTATTTAGAGTCGAGTGTTGTGGAAATATGGGTCGGAGCTGCATTGGGATCAGTCGGGTCGATATGAACTGGCTTCGTCTCACCGGACGACTGAAATGCTGACTCTATGGCGGGCTTCTTGGCCCGCAGTAAATCACTCGGATCTGCATTCTTCTTGTATTCCTCCAGCTCTACCACTGTTATCTGGTCATCCGCAATCTTTGAGCCTTTCTAGAAACACTCTTCTGCTTTCTTCCGGCTGCCAGTGATGGTGATCACGCCTTTGGGGCCAGGCATCTTTAACTTGAGGTACACATAACATTGTCGAGCCATGAAGCGGGCGTAGGCTGGTCTTCCCAAAATAGCGTGGTAGGCGCTTCGGAAATCCACGACCTCAAATGTCAGCTTCTCTTTGCGGAAATGCTTCGAGTCGCCGAACACTACATCCAGAGCTATCTGGCCGAGTGACTCAGCCTTCTTTCCTGGGATGACTCCATGAAAAACAATGTTGCTGGAACTGAGCCTGGACATCGGAATGCCCATTCCCTTGAGCGTCTCTGCATACAGTATATTCAACCCGCTGCCGCCATCCATCAATACCTTCGTCAGTCGAGTGCCTTCGACGACCGGGTCGACCACCAACGCTTGCCTCCCAGGGGTGGCAATGCGAGTAGGATGGTCAGACTGGTCGAAAGTAATGGGAGTTTGCCACCATCTCAGATAGTTTGGTGTCGCCCGGGCGACCATATTGACCTCACGGTTGATCACTTTCAGTCGACTTTTGCTCTCTACATCAGCAAAAATCATCAGAGTGGAGTTGACATGAGGGTACTCTCCATCAGTGTCCTCCTTGTCCTCAGCTTTGTCCGACTCCTTCTCTTTGTCTTTCGGCTGTTTCCCCTAAAACTGCTGGATTAAGAGCCGGCACTGGCGAGTGGTATGCTTTGGGTAGATGAAGTTACCGTCTTCGTCTTTCTTCGTGTGGATATGACACGGTAGATCCATCACGTCATTACCTTCCTTATCTTTTACCTTCTTGGGGTTCCAAGATCCTTTTGGCTTCCCTTTGAATTTGCCCTGAGTCACGGCCAGAGCCTCTCCAGGAGCAGCTGGCTCGGCCTTCCGCTTTTGCTTCCGACTGGAGTTTCCTTTATCCGACTGACTCGGCTTGTACTTGCCGCTCTGGAGTCGGTCCTCTTCTTCGCCGTTGGCGTACTTGGTGGCTATTTCCATCATCCGACTCAGGGTCATATCTCCAGTTCGACCAAACTTCAGGCTCAACTCTCTATTCTTGACATCACCTTGAAGGCGCAAACCGCTTGATGGTCCGACACATTCTAAACAGTATGATGCAAAGTGATCCATCTCTGGATGTCATCCCTTAGTGTTTCGCTCGACTTTTGTACACAAACTTGCAGCTCAGTCAATCTGGCAGGTCGCTTGCAAGTTCCCTCAAATGTCCTGAGGAACACTCGAGAAAGATCTTCCCAGGTGTAAATGCTGCTAGGAGCTAACTGATTCAACCACGCCCTAGCCGAACCCTCTAGCATTAGCGGCAAATGTTTCATGGCCACCTCATCATTACCGCCACCAATCTGAACAACCACTCGATAGTCTTCGAGCCATGTTTCAGGCTTAGACTCTCCGGTGAACTTACTCACCCCAGTCGCCAATCTGAAGTTGGGGGTATCACTGCGGCTCTGATTGCTCTGCTAAAACATTCTGGACCTGAAACGTGGACACGGCTGCTTGTGGGCACATCTCTGTCATGACCACCTCTATGAGCTCTGTTCCGGTCGACCAAACCTTGCACGATGATGGATCTCGCGTCAAAGCCCGACTCTCTGGGGTCGACTGGAACTCTCCGCCCAACACTGAGCTGGCGTCTGTCATCTTGCTGCCGATGGGCGTTAGACCCACTTCTCGGAGGAGGAGTGGGCACTCGACGCCTATCATCACGATCAAATCGATCATCATAGTGGTCCCGCCGGCCTTCACGTCCCACGCGCCTCGGAGGCGACCTTGGACTATGAGCCAACTGAACAGTATTCGCTGCGATGGATCGACTGTGAATCCTGTTGCGCGATTGTGACACAGCTGAATTCTGATCTCCTGCCGCCCGGAGCAAATCTGTGATCTACATCAAGCCTGTTCCAGCCTCTTACTAAGAGGGCTGAATTGACTCCGCTATGCGGGCTGCAGCTGCCAAATTCTGAATTGGGGTTCGATATACCTGAGTCGGTTGCGGAAAGAGCTGACGTCGGTTGGAGTTGGTCACTCGTTGACGCGCACGCTCGTCGAGTGCTCGCTGGAGGTTCTCCAGTCGAGTGCGTTCAGCCAGGTTGGCTAAACGCGCCTCTTTCAGGGCACGAGCCTTAGGAGTTTCTCCCGCAATGGGAGTATGTAGGGCATCCATGTTCCGGCGGCGAAGTTCTTCCCTCTGCTGAGAAGTGAGCGGCTCGGGCTGATACTCTTCATGGGCTTGAGCGGGGTCGCCCCCGTCATCCATCCCGTCGTCGCGGGGGAAACCGGGAGGACTACGAGGCCCGTTGACCATCAGGACCTCCGCCGCTGGATCACTGCTATCGCACTCGGATGGAGTCTCTACGGAGCCAGTCGACAGGTCGAACAGGCCATAGAGATATTCGTCGGGCTCAATTGCCGCGACTTGGGTGGTGGCCGATTGGCGAGCCACTGCGTGTCTCACCCATCGCTGGAGCCTTGACCGACCGGAGCGCTTGCGCTGGCGGGAGACAGGGAGAGAGGACGGCGCAGGAGTCGACCGGTATGGGGTCGACGGCTGCCGAAACAAGACGCCGCGGACTCACGCTCGAAAGTGCGTCACCCCACGGACGGGGAGCGCGTCGATGTCGAGTGGTGCCTCGTGGAGCCAAGCGGAGTCGTCGGCGATGAAAGTGAGCGCACCGAGACGGATCTCGCGGCCCTCGACCAGAGCTCCACCGGAAACCATGATGAAGGCGATCGGACAAATTGCAACTTCTCCAAAAAAGTCGCTAAGACACCTGCCCCACGGTGGGCGCCAACTGTCGTGGTTCTAAGTCTGACAGTAGAATGGGGGGTAGGTATGGAGAGGCAAGATCCTAGCTATGGAGTAGTTGTACACACGAGTGTTTAACGAGTTCAGGCCCTTCTCTGAGGAAGTAATAGCCTTATGTCTCGGAGCCCAGAGGCGGTCGACTGGTTTATGTGTTTAAGGATTACATGGGTGCGAACCCTTCTACTAGTGGAGGGGGGTGGCTTATATAGAGGACGCCAGGACCCCAGCCAACCCACGTAGCAGAGGATTAAAGTACATTAAGGTCAGGCGTTACTGGTAACACCCTACTTAAAGTGTCATCATGACCATTAAGACTACTTAATTACAGACCGTTTGGATACAGAGTAGATCTTGAACTCCTGATGGTCGAGTGAGTCTTCATGGTCGAGTGTCTTTAGGTTCGTCGAGTGTCTTCTAGCCGGTCGAGTGGAGTCTCTCTTGGTCGACTGGAAGGTAGCTTCGTCTAATGATGTCCTTGGGCATGGTATCCTAGATAGGTCTGTGACCCTATCCTAGGTACACAACATCATCAAGCGGGACAATTGTCACTGGAGTATCATCCTTTAAAACCAGATGACGCCCACCTCACCTTCGCCGCGCGTTGCAACAGAGATGAAAATTTTCATATTTACAATATACTGCCTCCGTTCCTAAATATTTTTGTTTCTAGAGATTTCAACAAGTGACTACATATGGAGCAAAATGGGTGAATCTACACTCTAAAATATGTCTATATACATCCATATGTGATGGTCCATTTGAAATCTCTAAAAAGACAAATATTTAGGAACGGAGGGAGTAATAGAGTAGGAAGAGGAGCCTTGGCGCAGCGGTAAAGTTGTTGCCTTGCGACCATGAGGTCATGGGTTTGAGTCGTGAAAACAACCTCTTGCAGAAATGTAGGGAAAGGCTGCATACAACAGACCCAAGTGGTCGGACCCTTCCCGGGACCCTGCGCAAGTGGGAGCTACATGCACTGGGCCACCCTTTTTAACAATATTATAGAGTAGGTTAAACTAACACATATGATTGACACAAAACAATAAATAACTATAGCGATCCATCTCAAAGGTCCATTCAACTTTGCAAGTGTGCACTGACCTGAGAGGCGAGTAGCATCTAAACGTATTCGTAGTCACCAATAAGCTTACCATTCATTGCTAGAAGGATAATTGATGTTCTTCTCTTCCTCGTCCTTCCCTACATCTTCTACTCATAACCTCTTCGCCAACCTGTTTCGTTGGCGCCAACCAGCACCACGTCAACATCAGTGCGTTTGTCAATGATGCCTCATCTTCTTGTTCCTCCTTCCTCACCAGTTTTAGTTCTCATTCCTACTTATTTTCTATAATACTATTTCTTTCTTGTTTCGCTTTCTTTTTTGTAACACTCTTTTGGTCTCCAACATGATGGACCACTTGGTCTCTTTAGTTCTTTTTCCTTCTTATTCTTAGAATACTCTCCCTTTGAACTATAGCATGAACCACCTGGCCAATGTAGTGGTGTGTTGTCCTCACCCGCGAACGTTTCAGCAAACATCAGTGTGTGGACATTCGGCAGAGCATGGTCATCGTCCATCTTGGTGAATGCTAGCTTGCCCATGTCGCAAGTGCATGGGGGCCATTTTCCATGTTGGCAAGCGGTGCTCGGTCACGTCACTACGAGCCTGTTGATCGTCCTTGCTCACGAGCGGCTTCAACATGATTCAAGGCGATTAAATACTTGCATAATTAATTCATTACATAAATAATTAACATCCTACCTAATTCTCGGCATACCTAATTAACTACCAACCGAATCAATTAATTATCTGCCTTACTGGGAAAAATCCCTACTCCTAATTATCTGTAGGCATAATTAAGTGTCTACCTTATTAATTAATTGCATATGTAATTAAATGTCTAGCTAATTAATTGAATTAATGATTTGATGGAAGGGATGGTGGAAGGTGAGACAAAAAATCAGGACGAAGATAAACCATACCAGGCTACCAACTCCCCTTTTAAAAGTAAAGATTATAATCCACATTAAATAATACAAAAAGGGTGTCAAAACACTGAAAACCTAGAGTTGATCTCTAATGGGCTGAGAATAGAACAAACCCAGCTACCATTAGCGAAGTTGGAGCTTGGTGTATGTAAGAGCATCTATAGCCGGACTTGAAAAATCTGGTCCCTCAAACGTCTGGGGACGCGTCCACAAACAGTGACCGGTCGTGTCTCAAATTAGCTAGTTTGCATCCGAGTCTCTCATATTTCAACCCCCTAGATCAATACAAAGCATGCAAAAGAAATCATACGTACTATCCTAGATAATCTTCATCATCAGAGATGTCCACGACGTCGGTGCCGGGCGTCGGGTGAACGAGAGCGTGGGAGGGCTCTGGCTCCTCCTCCTCCTGCTCAACCTCATCCATGTAGGCGGACATCTCCTCCTCCTCCGTGGCGAGTTGCGCCTCCATCTCCTGCCTGCGACGGTGTCTCGCCTCTGCATATGACTCCGAGTGGATGGAATCGAGGATGGCCTGCTGCTCCACCTGCAGATCCGCGTCCCCGGCATCCCACGCATCCTCCTCCTACTCCTCCTCCTTCTCAACCTTCTCCTCCTCCTCAACCTCCTCCTCCGCCTCCAACTCCACCTCTGGAACCACTCCATCCGTAGGTTGCCCCGCGGCGATCCAGGCTTTGCGCCTTGCCTGGATCCGCTCAAGGAGCTGCAGCCGGTACTTCGGCGTCACAAATGGGTGCCCACTTATTCGTCGGCGTGGGGGCATGGCTACTAGTGGTGGCGAACGGGGAGTGGAAAGTGGCGGCGGTAGCGTACGGGTGGAGGAAAATATGGAGGGGTAGGGTTTTGGTGGCGGCGGTTGGCTTAAATAGCCAGACTAGGCACTACGCGGCCCATCGAAGCGGTGCCACGCGGCAACATCGGTCTGACGGAGGGGACGAGCTTCGGCCACTTGGTTTCCAGGTAATTCCGTGTGGCACCCCGACGTCAGTTCGACGTTGTGGGCACACCCAGCGCCCTTATATCCTCCCCATACTTGGGTTGGATACGAGGGGCACCGGTTAGTCTGAGCGTTTGAGGCTCGTTTGAGGCGCTCGGCTGGGTCAAAATTTCGTGACCGGGAGGCTGCTCGGGCGTTTGAGGCGGGCTTGGGGTGTCCGACTGTAGATGCTATAAGGAGGGGAGGGGCCGCCGGGACAACCTGGTTTGGCGCATTTGTGAGGACTGTTTTTATAGAGGAAGAAAGATCAATTAAAGCAATGGACAAAATGACTGCATGCATGCATCGTGTGTTTAGAAATGTAACTACTCGACAACATTAAAGAGGTTGGCAGTATGGGACGCCCCTTCCAGCAACAGATCGGGTTCGATCTAGCTCGACAGGTGACACATGTGCCTCTTTTGGAGTTTTCGGGCGGTGCCTGTCGCCGGAGGTGAAGCCATCGGTGGATGCGCTACCGGAGTATGCTATACGCACGACGTCTTATACGAAGACGTCAAGTCATGCCTGCTACCGGCAGGCAATGCACGGTGGCTCTGGTGGCGGTGTCATGTTTAGCCTATTTCTGTCGGATCGAAGGTGGAGCGATGATACGTCTCCAACGTATCTATAATTTTTGATTGCTCCATGCTACTTTATCTATTGTTTTGGACTATATTGGGCTTTATTTTCCACTTATATATTATTTTTGGGACTAACCTATTAAGCGGAGGCCCAGCCCAGAATTGCTGTTTTTTTGCCTATTTCAGTATTTTGAAGAAACAGAATATCAAACGGAGTCCAAACGGAATGAAACCTTCAGGAATGTGATTTTCTCACCGAACGTGATCCACGAGACTTGGACCCTGCTCCAAGGAACAACCGAGGAGGTCACGAGGGTGGGGGTGCGCCCCCTCTGGGCATGCCCCCCTGCCTCGTGGGCCCCCTGTTGCTCCACCGACATACTCCTTCCTACTATATATACCTACGTACCCCCGTCAGATCAAATACAAAGCCAAAAACCTAATTCCACCACCGCAATTTTCTGTATCCGCGAGATCCCATCTTGGGCCCTGTTCCGGAGCTCCGCCGGAAGGGGCATCTACCATGGAGGGCTTCTATATCAACACCATAGCCTCTCCGATGAAGTGTGAGTAGTTTACTTCAGACCTTCGGGTCCATAGCTAGTAGCTAGATGGCTTCTTCTCTCTTTTTGGATCTCAATACAATGTTCTCCCCCTCTCTTGTGGAGATCTATTCGATGTAATCTTCTTTTTGCGGTGTGTTTGTTGAGACCGATGAAATGCGGGTTTATGATCCAGCTTATCTATAAATAATATTTGAATCTTCTCTGAATTATTTTATGTATGATTGAGTTATCTTTGCAAGTCTCTTCGAATTATCTGTTTGGTTTGGCCAACTAGATTGGTAGTTCTTGCAATGGGAGAAGTGTTTATCTTTGGGTTCAATCTTTCGGTGTCCTTTCCCAATGACAGTAGGGAAAGCAAGGCACGTATTGTATTGTTGCCATCGAGGATAACAAGATGGGGTTTTTATCATATTGCATGAATTTAACCCTCTACATCATGTCATCTTGCTTAAGGCGTTACTCTGTTTTTAACTTAATACTCTAGATGCATGCTGGATAGCGGTCGATGAGTGGAGTAATAGTAGTAGATGCAGAATCATTTCGATCTACTTGTCTTGGACGTGATGCCTATATACATGATCATACCTAGATATACTCATAATTATGCTCAATTCTGTCAATTGCTCAACAGTAATTTGTTCACCCACCGTAGAATACTTATGCTCTTCAGAGAAGCCACTAGTGAAACCTATGGCCCCCGGGTCTATTCTCATCATATCAATCTCCATTACCTTATTACTTGCTTTGTTTTTATTTTGCCTTTTACTTTTTACTTTGCATCTCTATATCAAAAATACCAAAAATATTATTTATCATCTCTATCAGATCTCACCCTCGTAAGTGACCATGAAGGGAGTGACAACCCCTAATCGTGTTGGTTGCGAGTAGCTATCGTTTTGTGTAGGTACGAGGAATTCGTGCGTGATCTCCTACTAGATTGATACGTTGGTTCTCAAAAATTAAGGGAAATACTTACGGTACTTTACTGCATCATCCTCTCCTCTTCGGGGAAATCCAACGCAATGCTCAAGAGGTAGCAAGCGACAGTAGCGGGAGGCAGGTGGTATGGGACATCTTTGTCTTCCATTGTATCCTCCAGAGGTATCCGGCTATCAAGGTGTCTGTAGACGGATAAGGGCGGATGGCACAGACGGCTTCAGCGACGAGTTTATGCACTCTAGCAGAAACGCAAGATCTTTGATTAGACTATGTCGTCGTGCGCTATGTCGTGACCTTGTAGAAGATGGTGGATTGAAGCTTGGCTTTCGGCATGAGAATCCAGAGTTCAACCATATCGTGAACTCACCATCATCGGCGCACGTGCATGATTCCTTCTTGAAGGCATAGCCTAGGAGTTGTGTATTTTCGTATAAGTCGTGTCTTGTATCATATAGGGATTAGCGGCTTTCTGGGGGACGTACTATCACAAGGTACACGGCCCCAGGGTTTGTTTTCTGATTTATTTCCAGGTCGATGGAGTCTGGCTGCTGGATTTTGCACTATTGATAATATTTAGCTGCATGCATCGTGCTGATGTAGAGGCCGGGGGTTATCCTTTTTTTCAAAAAAAGTACTCGGCAAACATTAGTCATCAGGCATTTCCAGGTCGGCAGAGTTAATTAAAAAAGGAATACATGCATGCTTGGTTAGCCTTAGTGTTGGGTCAGACATTAGTCATAAGACATTTATACTAAAATGAAGTTACAAAGTCGTGTCACAGTTTGCCGTGTCTAGCTGAAATGATACTCTGACTTTTGTTGTATGCAAAGGCATTATGTAGGTGGAATGGACGGTATTTGGTGTGCAAGGTTTAGGATGTGTTTGGTTGCAGTAGTGAATAGTTATTGCATTGCATACACTTCTTAATCCAGTCTGTTTGAGGAAAAATAGGCCCTGATGCGCCATCTGCAAGTTGTTTGGTTGCCTGCATCTAGTGTCCCTGCATTAGGTAATACACAAGTGCACTTCTTTTGGTTGCCTGCATTGGCCAAAGCGGCACATGAACACGGGGTTTGGTTGCATACGGCATACATGGTGTGCTTACCTTGTACCCTAGTTGGTGAGCCCACAATGATCAAACCTAGCACACCAACGCCACAACACAGCAATGGCGATGAACTAGGCAAAGATGATGAAGTTCTTCAGCTTCAGCAAAACTGACGATCCACCTTAGCCCCTTCCACTTTGATACCTCCAACCTTGCCACTGTCAACACTGCTGCCTCCATGTTTTCGCACCCAGTCGGAGTAAGCTTGTTCTACTGCCTGCCTAGTCTTGAATCATCTATGGCTTCTATTGTTATACGATGCCAGTTGTGCACTGGCTTCTTCCCATGAACTGTAAACCCCTGCATCCTTACCGATGAACACAACATATCACTTTCCCTAGCAATGCACATGTAACATCCCAGTTTCACACTTCAGTAATCCTTCCTTACTAGTGGCAAAGTCATCATAATCATCATGCTAATCTGCCACTTGTCCAATATTCAAGTAAAATTCAAATTTGAATTGCATGTCAAAAATCTATTCCTTCTGTCATGCAAACAAAAATGTTCATAATATTGCAAATATTCGCAAACAAATTGTAAAAATAAGACCAACATTATGTAAATTCCCAAGTGACCCTAGCAACCAAAAAAGTGGATCAATAGCACCTTTTCTTTCCATTTAAATTGAAATCAAATTCAAACGAAAACATTTGTGCACCAAACCAATTTCTATTATTAGATGATATTACAATGTAATTAAGGAGCGAAGTTACCCAATTTACAAAAGTCATTTAGTGGCCTGTCTATTTGCAAAACAGAAGTAAAATCAAAAATAGAAAAGAAAAGTAGAAAAAGGAAAAAACTATCACTGCACTTGCTGGCCCATGCTACAGTGGCCTTTTCAGCCGGCCCAACCCAACCTCACCTACGTCTCTCCCCACTGCTCATCAATGGCGCGCTAGCCGCACACGCGCCGACTGTGCCACAGATGGCCACGTGTCGGCCATCCGGTGCCTCCCTGTCGACCTATAAGGACGCCCGCGCCCTCCCTCAACCCTAGACGCCTCCAGACCCTCCTTGTCCTCCTCATCCACTCCTCCCCTTTTTCCTCTCCCTCTCCCTCGATTTGGAGGAGAGGCCGACACGGCCGCCGCCATGCCTCGCTCGTCCCCGCGACCACAGAGCTCCATTCGCCTCGCCAACGTGTCCGTCGTCTCCGCCATCGTCTTCCTTGTCGTCTGGTGGCCTCAGGTGGAGGTGGGACGCCCGAAGCACCGGATCCCCTTCGTCCTCATCTCCGATCGCCGCCGCTCTTCTCTGGCTCTGGCGACGCCCTCTACTGCTACTAACCTGCCAAGGGCCTCCGTGTGAGCCGCTAGGTGAGCCGCCTCCCTCCTCTTCCCTCTAGATCCTCTAGCTCACGCCGTAACCGTCGCTCCGCTTGCGCCTGAACCCGCTACCACCGATGAGCTCGCCGCCGTGGCCTCCGTTACGAGCACGCGTGACCGAGCCCATCATCGAGCTCCTGGAGCTCGTCCGAGTCCACGAGACCTCTGGCGTGCCTCCCCGTGCCGTGCAGCGCCGGATCTGCTGATGCCTGATTTGGTGTCCACTGGCGATGACCTAGTGCTTGCTCTGCCTGTTTTTTCTCGAGCTAGTGCTGCAGATTGACGCGGGATGTCGTCCCGTTCGAACGAGACCACCCACCGTTGTTTTGGTCGTCGTACGGCGATTTCCAACGGGTCTCATGGCTGCGTTGCCGTATTCTAGCTCGCAGGCGCTGCTTCGGCACCGACGCCAATGTGGCTCAGTGGGCCCCGCCCCTGGGTCGCTGACTAGTGGGCCCTGGGCGCCCCGTTGACTGGGTTGACCTAGTCAATGTGCTGACTGGCAGCCCCAGCCAGTGACATGTGGGCCCTCATTTATAATTAGTCTAATTAAACCGTTTTAATTAAAATCTAATTAGTTTAAACTAATAACTCACTGACATATGGGTCCCACACCCCTAATTAGTTTAATTAGATTAGTTAATCCTCTGTTAAAGCCACTGTCACTGACCAGTGGGTCCCAGTAGACCCACAGGTCAGGTTGGACCCTGGTCACTGAGTCCGTTGACTGCTGACATCATCCACATGTCATGCTAATGTCATAATGAATTTCTGTGAATCAAAATAATTCAAGAAAATGTTTAAATCTTTTTTAAAAAATCCGTAGAGAAAAACTGTAGCTCGGATAAAAAAGCTATCTACATGAAAGTTGCTCAGAACGACGAGACGAATTTGATCGTGTTGTCTGTTTCCATGTCGGAACCACCTGCGTAGGTGAAACCGTAACTTTTAGCCTATTTACGATAGATGAATAGTGCGTATGAACCGGTTAATAAATCAAACTTAAATCCTAAAATAACTAATATGACTAAGACATATCTTTAGGAAACTCTGCACTGCATCATAGCATAGCATACTCTGTGTTGCATATGTTTGCTATCTATTTATCTATTCCCCCCCTCTTCTCTCTTGTTAGACCCCGACATCAATGTAGCTCCCGAGATCGACGCAGCTCCAGAGTACGACTACACAACTGACGATCAGACCCTTGTCACAGAGCATCCAGGCAAGCAAACCCCCTTGTTCATTCCGATATCGCCCATTTCTTTCCCTCTCTTGCTTGCATTAGAACTGCTACCTTTTTGTGTGATCCTATTCCGATGCATAGCCTGTTTTTGTTACCTGCTTTCATACCTTACATGCTTATTCTAAATTGCTTAGTATAGGTTGGTTAGAGATCCATCAGTGACCCCCCACCCCACCTTGTCCTAGTTGCTCTGCTTTATGTTTGATGACTCGATCAACGTGATCGACGTCCAGGCCCCGACACTGCACATCATCCCCCCTTTGTTGTACGACACTACTGGGTTAATATCGGGTGCCGAGGGTGATACCTCGTTAGCACTTCTGATGTTAACCTTGTAGGTTAGTTCGTTGGTTGTGTTCATCGAGGGTTATTCCTCCTTCACCACTCCCGATAACGATGCTGTCGTGCAACTCCTCAAGAGTGGACCTCGAGGGTGATTCCTCCTAGGTTCACCCTGACGATTACATCAGGTGGAATTCCATCAAGGGTGATTCCTCAGGGTTCCCCCTTGGTGTTTTGGAGACACGGTTACTATGGCTTTACCACACACTACTGGAATCAGCTACTTTGCCATCTGCCAGCTCTTTGCCGTCAGCTAGCAGACGGCAAAGAAGCTCTTTGCCATCAGCTACCGAAAGCAGACGGCAAAGAACTGGCTGATGGCAAAGAAAGCCTTTGCCATCAGCATGTTCTTTGCCGTCCGCTAGCTGACGGCAAAGAATCTTTGCCGTCCACCGCAGACGGCAAATATGAACAAAAGCGGACGGCAAAGGAGGGCGGACGGCAAAGGCTACCCTAACTAACCTAACTAACGGCCGAGCCCCCTCCCCCGCCCGTTACTCATCTCTCTCCCTCGACCTCCTCCACCCCCGCCCCCGCCGCCCCCGTCCCCGTCGCTTGGCGCCATCCCCGCCCTCGCCACCCCCGCC
>NC_057807.1:29727668-29834324 GCF_018294505.1 Triticum aestivum | reverse complement strand
CCTGACCCCGACACCCCGACCCCGACACCACACCCCGACACACAGACCACGACACCACACCCCGACATGCCGACCCCGACACGACACCCTAACCCCGAAATAGCACCCCGACACCGACATGACACCCCGACCCCCTAAACCTCCCGAAAAGGTGCTCTTTGGCCTTCCAGAGGCCGACGGGGTTATATATTTGTGAATTATTAGTTAGGTCATATATTTTTCGATTTTGTTATGAAAAACATCATATATAATTGTGTCGATCAGGTAGATTTAAATGTGTAGTTGTTTCAACGCTGCGAGGTTTGGTGTTCGACGACCTCGCCGTGCGTTTGACGAGCTTTGCCCCTTCGTTCGTGGGTGAGCACAAATGACATGTCCTTCTCCCCCATTGATTATTTGCACAAATGACATGAAATTTGGTAGCTAGCTATATATGTGTCTTGAATCATCAGTATGCGTAACCAATATGTGTCTCCCGTTCGAAAGCGTCATAGTTATAAATATGCATGCATTTGCATATTTATAACCTTGATTCTTTTGAATTTTCCAACGCTATCCATGGATAGCCCGAGTATGTGTAGATTGGGTTCGTTTTCCCATATGCTTTGCTCCGGATCCGACGCATAAATTTCGTCAGTGCCTCCCCTGTTGTTCTCCGGGTACACATCCTCTCTGTTTATTGGAGAGACGTGTATCAGGAGAACAGCGGGGAGGTGCTGCCGAAATTTTGCGTCGGATCCGGAGCATAGCTTGGGAAAATGAACCCAATCTACACATACTCGGGTGGGATTAGGACCTATCATTACCTATTAGATTGTAGGTTGTATGGACGTAATAAAATTGACAAAGTAGATCAACTGATGAATATATACATGGTGAATTATATATATAATTATTGTGTGTCCAGTAGCTCTGAAAGTCAAGATGAGTGATCGTGCGTGGATGTATACCGGTCACACTGGTCAGAACAAATGGAGCGCTGAATGTTTCACAAAAACCAAGGGGTTTGTGCAAGCCGCATTTGCAAATTGCTAGAGGAAAACTTGGTGCCCCTGTTTCCAATGCGGCAATTGGGAAAAGAGGACAGAGGCTGAAATGGGTAAACACCTGCAGAAGAATGGTTTTACGCCCGATTATATGGTGTGGACATTTCATGGTGAGTCTGCCCAACGTGACCGAGCTGAGGTGGATCATCGTCGCACCGACGAGCATGGTACTGAGATGGAAAACATGGTGCAAGACTATGATGATGCTCGGGATTCGGACGAGGAGATGGAGGAATCCGCAAAGGCCTCCAATGAAATGTTGGAGTCTTCAAAATGTCCGCTCCACGAGCACACTGAGCTTTGTCAGTTGGATGCCATCTCACAAGTAATGGCTTTGAAGGCTCAGTTCAACTTGGGCAGAGAATGCTATGACGCAATTATGACAGTATTTGGATGCTTTCTACCCAAAGGCCATGTAATGCCTGCAAACCTGTACCAGTCGAACAAAATCCTCCGTGCACTGAAGATGCCCTATGAGAAGATACATGCCTGTGAGAAAGGATGTGCCTTATTTAGGCTTGACTATGTGGACTTGAACTATTGTCCCATTTGCAAGTGTTCCAGGTATATTGTGGTAGACAACGGTATGGGTTAGAAGACACAAACCAAAATCCCTGTTAGTGTTCTTCGGTATATGCCAATCGTACCAAGACTTCAACGTCTTTTCATGGTCGAAGAGACGGCCAGACAGATGACATGGCACAAAACAGGCAAAAGAACCGAACTAGATGCAGATGGTAATCTGATGATGGTACACACATCGGATGGTGTTGCGTGGAAAAAGTTTGATGAATTACATGCTGACAAAGCGGCAGATCCGAGGCATCCTCGAGTCGGCATCAGCACCGATGGGTTCAGTGTGTTTGGTATGACGGCAGCCCAATACAGTTGTTGGCCCGTATTTGTCTTTCCACTCAATCTCCCCCCCCCCCGGACAGACTATGCAAAGAAAGAACATTTTCCTGACGTTCATAATTCCAGGGCCCAACTATCCGAGGAAAAATATGAATGTGTACATGCAGCCGCTTAAGGACGAATTGCGAGAAGCCTGGGATAATGGGTTCAAGACATACGACGCCTATAGCAAATGAAACTTCATAATGCGTGTCTGGTATATGTACTCGACGCATGACTTGCCGGCGTATGCGCTATTCGTTGGTTGGTGTGTGCATGGATGGTTCCCGTGCCCCACATGCAAGGGAGCTCTTGAGTTTCGTTGGCTTCAGGGCGGTCACAAGTTTTCTTGCTTCGACATGCATAGACAGTTCCTGTATCCTCGCCATAAGTTCAGGGAAGACAAGAAGAACTTCATCAGAGGTAGAGTTGTAAAAAACTCTGCACCACCTGCGTTGACAGGCCAACAGACCCTGGATCAGTTAAACGCTCTCGAGCTAGATCCAGAGCGTCCAGGGTACTTCAAGGGGTATAATTCTGAACGCACCTGGACTCACAAAACATGCTTATGGGATCTGCCTTACTTCAAAGACCTCCTTTGCCCACACAACATCGACGTGATGCACACTGAGAAGCATATCGTCGAGGCACTTTTTGGTACATTGTTCGGCATAGATGGGAAGTCAAAGGATAAAACTAAGGCTATAGTCGATCTGGAGGCGCTATGTGATAGGCCGTTACAAAACATGAAAGAACCGAAAGGAAAGCAGAACTGGACGAAGCCAAAGGCATGGTTCAATCTTGGAAGGCCAGCTATGAGGGAAATTATCTTGTGGGTGAAAATGCAGTTGATGTTCCCCGATGGGTATGCAGCAAATCTAAAGAGGGGAGCGAGTCTTGATAAATTGAAGATATTTGGTCTCAAGAGTCATGATTGGCACATATGGATTGAGCGGGTAATGTCGGTGATGTTGCGTGGCTTCAACCCTGAGGATGAATGGCTAATACTGGCAGAACTCAACTATTTCTTCTGTGTTCTTTGTGCGAAAGAACTATCGCCTGGCGTGCTAGAAGAAATGGAAGAGTTGGCGCCAGAGTTGATCTGCAAGTTAGAGAAGATCTTTCCACCGGGCTTCTTTAATCCAAAGCAGCATTTGATTTTGCATCTCCCGACCGAGGCAAGATTGGGGGGCCGTGCAAAATCGTTGGTGCTACCCAACTGAGAGGATGCAGAAGACGGTTCGAGAAAAATGTAAAAATAAACGTAGAATTGAAGCATCTATGGCTGAGGCATTCATCACTTAGGAGGCGGTAAACTTCGTGACAGCACACTACGAAACCAAAAATCGTCATTTGCATAATCCGAAGCCTCGGTACAATGCTGATGAGCCTAAAAAGGGTGGATCCAACCTCGGCCTATTCAAAGGCAATCTCGCACCAGCCAGTGTTTCAAATCCAGTATCTTTGGATAACGAAGAATGGCGGACCATTTCGTTGTATATCTTCAACAACCTGATTGAAGTGCGGCCATACATCGAGTAAGTTCTCGGTACATTGTTTCGCAACTTCTATTTCCTTTGAACTGCTCTTATTCCTGGATATTTCATATAGTCGATACATCTCCCTATTCTCATATGGAGCGGTGATCCAAAAGGATTTTGTCGAAGAGTATGAGCTTCTCGCAAAGCAAGGAGGCGGCTATCCCGGTTTCATCTCTTGGTTCAAACAAACGGTAAATTCTATTAGACAATTTGATTTGATTCGCTAATTTGTGCGTAATGCAACAATCCTTTCATATTAAACTTGTAGGCTAATTCAGAGTCTATGGACGCCGAATTGAGACAAGTCGCTAATGGTTTTGACTATAAGGTCCGTTCATTTGACAAATACGACATCAACGGGTATCATTTTCGTACCTATGGCAAAGAGCTATCTATGGCCGACCGAAAGTCTACAAATTGTTGTGTATCTGCTATCGGCGAAGGAGGTACCGAGTATTATGAGAGAGTTGAAGCAATTTCTGAACTTCTATTCTATGGTGAAAACCCACCGAATGTGGTAGTCTTCAAATGTTATTGGTTTCAGCCAAAGGAGACTAGAAGGACTCATGAACATATAGGGCTAGTTGAAATCAACCAAAGCACCCATTTAGATGTTCCCGATGTCTATATTATGGCTCAACAGGCGACCCAAGTATTCTATCTACCCTGGGCCTGCCAAACTAATCCAAATCTGAAAGGTTGGGATGTCGTTTATGAAGTGCCGCCACGTGCTAGACTATCTCCCCAAAAAGAAGAGGATTATGAACCTCACATTAACCCAGACACATATGAAGGAGAATTCTTCCAAGAGACACGTCTTTCCAAAAAGCGTTTCAAGAACCGGTATACTTCACCCCAAAACATTGAAGTAGACAGCGACAGTGAATCCCACATCACCCCAGAGGAGGAACAACAAGAGCCGGAACAAGAAGTGGTTACTGCTGCGGACGACCTCTCAATGCTTGACCAATTACGTAAAGGTGGCCTTCCACATGTTGATGCCACTGAACCCTATGAGCCCGTCATTGATTATAGTGATGATGATGATTATGCATTTATTGATGATACTGATCGAGATTATTAGTAGTGTCAGGTATTCAATTTTTTTATGTTGTACTTTATGATGATACACTTAAGTGATATACATATTATTATTCATGTCGGTAGTTTTTTTATGTTGTACTAATTTTGTTTACTCTTTGTCATGGCAGGTGTTGAAAGATGGAAGGGGAGCCGACTGAGGCCAAGGACAAACGTGCCCAAATTGAAGGTGTGCCACACCATCAAGGTAGCTCCAGCTTATATCAGTTCGGGCGGAATTAGGTAATGTGGTTTGCTTCATTATTAATGCAATTCATTCATGATGCTAGCTTAAGCCCTTTAATTACTAATTTACTTTGTTTCTCTCTTTCAGGCATGCTACAATAAGACGGATAAGGTGCCAGAGGGGTACGACCTGTATGCCATGGCGCACACTGCCTCTTACAAGCAAGTCAAGGGTAAGGCGAGGAAAGGGGAGGAGTTTATCCCGAGCCAGATCCCCTACAATCCAGAGTAGGTGATGATATCTAGTGGCGGGAGGTCCCGTGGCTCCATAGCCATTGATCCAGAGATTGCTCCTGAGACCACGGTGAGTTTAATTTGAATGGACGTTACTTGCTAGTCTTAACATTTGAGTGTCATCATGCTAATGAAACATTGGAAATGATCTTTGGTGCAACGTTACTCCACACAAGCATCACATGATCCTTCTCCAGCTACTGGCCTGAGCCAGCCCGCTCCCACAACTCCATGATCAAGGTAAGTTTCTCTAGTTTTTTGCTTAACAAATGCGTAAAGACCTAGACTTAGCTTTATTTCATCCAATATGCTTACGTTAATGACCTAGACGTAGCTTCTTTTCCTGCAAAATGACTTAATAAGCTTACTGACCTCCAAAACCAGTCATTTTGTAAAATGACTTAATATGCTTACGTTAATGACCTAGACGTAGCTTCTGTTAAATAGCTCTGTGAAATATATCTATATATGTCATATATATTTGCTGTGAAAATTGTTGGATTTAAAAAAACGGAAAAAAGAGCCAATATGCAGGCTCTTTGCCATCAGCCACCGACGACAAAGGTCTCTTTGCCATCAGCAGTGGACGGCAAAGAGGCCACGTGGCAGGCAACTGTGCTTCCTGGGAGGCTGACCTATTTGGTCAGTTTGCCAACAGTGGCTGACGGCAAAGAGAAAAAAAACTTTGCCTACAGCGGCGGACGGCAAAGGCCTTCCGATGTTTGCCGTCAGCGGCCGATGACAAAGGCTTGCCGTTAACCACCTAACGGAGTAACAGCGCAATTATTGTCGTCAGTATTCTTTGCCGTCGGTAGCTGATGGCAAAGGACCCTTTGCCGTCAGCCGCCCGAAGCGGACGGCAATGTAGCTCTTTGTCGTCCCGTACGTTGCCGTCCACTTTTGCCGTCAGCGGCGGACGGCAAAGACCTTTGCCATCCGCCATACGTGCCTTTGCCGTCCGCCGTGGCTGATGGCAAAGTAGCTGATTCCTGTAGTGACATAAGCATGATACTAAATTCGGATCGGCCCTGAGGGGTACCCGCGCGAGCATATTTGCGAGTGATGTGGATTCGGGTTGACCTGGAATGTGCCCGCGAGATAACTACGTGGCGTTGATGTCTACTACACAACCTTCTTCTTGTAGACGTTGTTGGGCCTGCAATTGCACAGGTTCGTAGGACAGTAGAAAATTTCCCTCAAGTGGATGACCTAAGGTTTATCAATCCGTAGGAGGCGTAGGATGAAGATGGTCTCTCTCAAGCAACCCTGCAACCAAATAACAAAGAGTGTCAAGCATCCCCAACACACCCAATACAATGGTAAATTGTATAGGTGCACTAGTTCGGCGAAGAGATGAAGATACAAGTGCAAAATAGATAGCAGATAAAGGTTTTTGTAATCTGAAATAATAAAAACAGCAAGGTAACGAGCGATAAAAGTGAGCGTAAACAGTATTGCAATGATAGGAAACAAGGCCTAGGGTTCATACTTTCGCTAGTGCAAGTTCTCTCAACAATAATAACGTAGATAGATCATATAACAAGCCCTCAACATGCAACAAAGAGTCACTCCAAAGCAACTAATAGCGGAGAACAAACGTAGAGATTATGGTAGGGTACGAAACTACCTCAAAGTTATTCTTTCGGATCTATCTATTAAAGACTTCGTACTAGAATAACACCTTAAGACACAAATCAACCAAAACCCTAATGTCACCTAGATACTCCATTGTCACCTCAAGTATCTATCGGCATGATTATACAGTATACATCACACAATCTCAGATTCATCCAACCAACACAAAGTACTTCAAAGAGTGCCCCAAAGTTTCTACCAGAGAGTCAAGAACGTGTGCCAACCCCTATGCATAGGTTCATGGGCGGAACGCGCAAGTTGGTCACCAAAACATATATCAAGAGGCACATGATATCCCATTGTCACCACAGATAAGCACGGCAAGACATACATTAAGTGTTTTCATAAAAGACTCAATCCAATAAGGTAACTTCAAAGGGGAAACTCAACTCATCACAAGAGAGTAGAGGGGGAGAAACATCATAAGATCCAACTACAATAGCAAAGCTCGGGATACATCAAGATCGTCCCATAAAGGGAACACGAGAGAGAACATGAGAGAGAGAGAGATCAAACACATAGCTACTGGTACATACCCTTAGCCACGAGGGTGAACTACTCCCTCCTCGTCACGGAGAGCGCCGGGATGATGAAGATGGCCACCGGTGAAGGATCCCCCCTCCGGCAGGGTGCCGGGAAGGGCTCCCGAGAGGTTTTTGGTGGCTACAGAGGCTTGCGGCGGCGAAACTCACGACCTATCTTCTCCGTGGATATTTTTAGGGTACATGGGACTATATAGGCGAAATAAGTCGGTCGGGACGTGCTCGAGGGGACCACGAGACAGGGGGCACGCCCTACAGGGGGGCGGGGCGCCCTCCTATCTCGTGGAGTCCTCGAGTATCTTATGACTTGAACTCCACGTCTCCAAGATGATATGCTTCCAAAAAATCACGTTGCTGAAGGTTTCATTCCGTTTGGACTCCGTTTGATATTCCTTTTCTTCGAAATACTGAAACATGCAATAAAACAGCAATATGGGCTGGGCCTCTGGTTAATAGGTTAGTCCCAAAAGTAATATAAAAGTGTATAATAAAGCCCATAATCATTCAAAACAAATAATATAATAGCATGGAACAATCAAAAATTATAGATACGTTGGAGACGTATCAAGCATCCCCAAGCTTAATTCCTGCTCACCCTCGAGTAGGTAAATGATAAAAAAAGAATTTTTGATGTGGAATGCTACCTAGCATGATTCTCAAAGTAATTTTCTCTTTATTGTGGCATGAATGTTCAGATCCAAATGATTCAAAATAAAAGTTCATATTGATAAAAGAAATAGTAACACTTCAAGCATACTAATCAAAGTAATCATGTCTTCTCAAAATAACATGGCCAAAGAAACTTATCCCTACAAAATCATATAGTCTGGCTGTTGCTCTATCTTCATGACACAAAGTATTTAATCATGCACAACCCCGATGACAAGCCAAGCAATTGTTTCATACTTTAATAATCTCAAACTCTTTCAACTTTCATGCAATACATGAGCGTGAGCCATGGACATAGCACTATATGTGGAATAGAATGGTGGTTGTGGAGAAGACAAAAAGGAGAAGATAGTCTCACATCAACTAGGCGTATCAATGGGCTATGGAGATGCCCATTAATAGATATCAATGTGAGTGAGTAGGGATTGTCATGCAACGGATGCACTAGAGCTATAAATATATGAAAGCTCAACAAAAGAAACTAAGTGGGGTGCATCCAACTTGCTTGCTCACGAAGACCTAGGGCATTTTGAGGAAGCCCATCATTGGAATATACAAGCCAAGTTCTATAATGAAAAATTCCCACTTAGTATATGAAAGTGACAACATAGGAGACTCTCTATCATGAAGATCATGGTGCTACTTTGAAGCACAAGTGTGGAAAAAGAGATAGTAGCATTGTCCCTTCTCTCTTTTTCTCTCATTTTCTTTTTTTCTTTTTTCCATCTTTTTTTTCTTTCTCCCCTTTTTTTTTCTTTGGCCTTCCCTTTTTTTCTTTTTGGCCTTTCTCTTTTTTTCTTTTTTTTCTTTTTGTAAAGTCCGAAGTCTCATCCCGACTTGTGGTGGAATCATAGTCTTCATCATACTTTCCTCACTAGGACAATGCTCTAATAATGAAGATCATCACACTTTTATGGATTTACAACTCAAAGCTAGAACAAGATATGACTCTATATGAATGCCTCCGGCGGTGTACCGGGATATGCAATGAATCAAGAGCGACATGTATGAAGATTATGAAGGTGACCTTGCCACAAATACGATGTCAACTACATGATCATGCAAAAAGTAATATGACAAAAGTAATGTGTGTCATAATGATAATGAACGGAACGGTGGAAAGTTGCATGGCAATATATCTCGGAATGGCTATGGAAATGCCATAATAGGTAGGTATGGTGGCTATTTTGAGGAAGGTATATGGTGGGTGTATGGTACCGGCGAGAGTTGCACGGCACAAGAGAGGCTAGCAATGGTGGAAGGGTGAGGTGCGTATAATCCACGGACTCAACATTAGTCAAAAGAACTCATATACTTGTTGTAGAAATTTAGAAGTCATCAAAAACCAAAGCACTACGCGCATGCTCCTAGGGGGATAGATTAGTAGGAAAAGACCATCGCTCGTCCCCGACCGCCACTCATAAGGAAGACAATCAATAAATAAAATTGTGCTCCAACTTCATCACAAAGCGGTTCACCATACGTGCATGCTACGGGAATCACAAACTCAACACAAGCATTCTTTAAATTCATAATCACCCAACTAGCATGACTTTAATATCACTACCTCCATATCTCAAAACAATTATTAAGCACCAAATCGATCATAGCATCCAATTCACTTCCTATGATAGTTTTCATTCAAATTACCATGATGTTTAAGACTCTCAAAATAATATAAGTGAAGCATGAGAGACTAGCAATTTCTACAAAATATAACCACCATCGTGCTCTAAAAGATATAAGTGAAGTACTAGAGCAAACGACAAACTACTCCGAAAGATATAAGTGAAGTTCAATGAGTAGTTAAATAATTATGTAACTATGTGAAGACTCTCTCTCATTAAAGAAATTCAGATCTTGGTATTGTATTCAAGCAGCAAGCAAAACAAAATAAAATGACATTGCAAGGATAGCACAACTCATGTGAAGAAGCAAAAACTTAGGCTCAATCGATACTAACCGATAGTTGTTGAAGAAGAAAGGTGGGATGCCTACCGGGGCATCCCCAAGCTTAGATGCTTGAAACTTCTTGAAATATTATTTTGGGGTGCCTTGGGCATCCCCAAGATTGAACTTTTGTGTCTCCTTAATTCCTCTCATATCATGGTTTCTCTTTTTATCAAAAGCTTCATTCACAACAAACTCAACAAGAACTTGTGAGATAGGTTAGTATAAGCCAATGCAATACCTTGTCATATTCTACTGTAACAAATCACTAACATTATTATTCAAAATTGATCACTAAATGCCTCTGCATATTTAATACTCCTATCCTCAAATAGATCATTAAACAAGCAACCATATGCAAACAATGCAACTATAACAGCAATCTACCAAAACAGTACAGTCTGTAAAGAATGAAAGAGTAACAATACTTCCCTGACTCCAAAAATTATGAACTAAAATTTCCACTGTAATAAATTTATCATATCTTAATATGCAAAAATATTCAACATTATACCACTCTCTGAATTTTCTAGGGAATTTTTACAACAGCGGTAAACTTTCTATTTTCAAACAACAACATGTATACTAGCAAAATAAGCATGGCAAAGGCTATCCTTGACTTTTTTATTGAAACTAAAGATGCAAAACATTATTCTAACTAACATCAAGAAAAAACTAACTAAAGAAAATGATGCTCCAAGCAAAACACATATCATGTGGCGAATAAACATATAGTTCCAAGTAAAGTTACTGATGAACGAAGACGAAAGAGGGGATGCCATCCGGGGCATCCCCAAGCTTAGGCTCTTGGTTGTCCTTGGATATTACCTTGGGGTGCCTTGGGCATCCCCAATCTTTGGCTCTTTCCACTCCTTATTCCATAGTCCATCGAATCCTCACCCAAAACTTGAAAACTTCAACCACACAAAACTCAACACAAAACTCGTAAGCTCCGTTAGTATAAGAAAATAAAACCATCACTTAGGTACTGTAATGAACTCATTCTTTATTCATATTGGTGTAATGTATACTGTATTCTAACTTCTCTATGGTGCATACCACTTAATACTAGCCATAGATTGATCAAAATAAGCAAACAACACATAGAAAACAGAATCTTTCAAAAACAGAACAGTCTGTAGTAATCTGTATCAAACGTATACTTCTGGAACCCCAAAAATTATGAAATAAATAGCTGGACCTGAGAAATTTTTCTATTAATAATCTAAAAAAATCAACCTAAAAGATATCTCCAGTAAAAAATGGCAGCTAATCTCGTGAGCGCTAAAGTTTCTGTTTTTTACAGCAAGATCATATAAACTTCACCCAAGTCTTCCCAAAGGTTCTACTTGGCACTTTATTGAAACAAAAGCTATAAAACATGATTAATAAAGTAGCATAATCATGTGGACACAAAAAAATAGTAAGGATAAATATTGGGTTGTCTCCCAACAAGCGCTTTTCTTTAATGCCTTTTTAGCTAGGCATGATGATGGCGATGATGCTCACATAAAAGATAAGAATTGAAACATAACGGGAGCATCATGAAGCATATGACTCGCACATTTAAGCCTAACCCACTTCCTATGCATAGGGATTTTGTGAGCAAACAACTTATGAGAACAATAATCAACTAGCATAGGAAGGTAAAACAAGCAAAGCTTCAAAAATTTCAACACATAGAGAGGAAACCTGACATTATTGCAATTCCTACAAGCATATATTCCTCCCTCATAATAATTTTCAGTAGCATCATGAATGAATTCAACAATATAACCAGCACCTAAAGCATCCTTTTCATGATCTACAAGCATAGAAAATTTACTACTCTCCACATAAGCAAAATTCTTCTCATTCGGAATAGTGGGAGTATCATAAGAGACTTGAACACTAAAAATTGTTTCCACATTAAAAGAGTAATGTTCAGAAAAAGGGTAATCATAATCATGACAAGATTTGTAAATATAATCATCACTACTTTTTATAGCATAAGTTTCATCACAATAATCATCATAAGTATCAACTTCCTTCTCAACATAATCGATTGAAACCTCTCCCAAGATAGTGGAATCAGTAAATAAAGTTGACACTCTTCCAAATCCACTTCCATAAAAATAATTATCATAGGTAGGAGGCATGCTATCATCATAACAACTTTGCATATCAAAACTTGGGATGCTAAAAATATCATCTTCATTAAACATAGCATCCCCAAGCTTGGGACAAACATCAATTTCAGCAAATATATTCTCAAATATTTCATCCTCATCAAACATAGCTTCCCCAAGCTTGGGCTCTTTCATATCATAAGAATAATCACTCTCATCATTAAAAATATGGATAGAACCAATAGTAAAGCAATTATCATCATCACAATGGGTAGTAGGAGCAACATCATTTGGGAGAGATACCTTTCTACCTTTATTGCTCCTTCTTTTCTTTTTCTTCTTCACATTATGTGTAGGTTCAACCTTCCTCTTTGAGCTCCTTATTGATGAGATTGGTTGAATAGAAAGCTCCTCCTCGTTACCTAATTCATCATGAGAAATAATAGGAGGATATTGGGAAGTCTCTTCCCTTTCATTAGTATTCTCATCATCTTCTATTTGCTTTATTTTCTTTATGTAATTGGCAATATAAGGATTTTCAATGCAATTCACCGCACAAGACATATAAAACTTTTCTAGATCAATATCAAGGAATTTCTTATGGGCAAATTCTGGAAGATCCTTAAGTAAACATTTCAATTCTTCATAACCCAAAAGTAAACTAAGTTCATTGTAATGAGCAATGGAGATCAAATCATCACAATTTTTGGACACGATTCGATCATGAAACAAATTGCATAGGAGACGTAAATGACCACGTTGATTGCAAAGTTCACAAATACGGCAAAGGAATTTTAAATTTTCAGCACTCACACCTAGCCTTTCATGCAACCATCTAGTTTCTAAATGCTTATGCCTCTTGCAATAAATATCTTCTCTATTAGGTGTGTTCATGCAAACATGCACTCCACAAATGTTGACATGCTCATAAGAGATATTTTGATCATGACTAGAGCAATCATCATTAATACTATGGAGATTCAAGGAGTTTATACTAACAACATTGCAATCATGCTCATCATTCAAAGATTTAGTACCAAGCATTTTAATGCATTCTTCTTCTAGCACTTGAGCACAATTTTCCGTTCCATCAAACTCACGAAAGATATTAAAATGACGAAGCGTATGAGACAAACTTAACTCCATTTTTTTGTAGTTTTCTTTTATAAACTAAACTAGTGATAAAACAAGAAACAAAAAGATTCGATTGCAAGATCTAAAGATATACCTTCAAGCATTCACCTCCCAGCAACGACGCCAGAAAAGAGCTTGATGTCTACTACACAACCTTCTTCTTGTAGATGTTGTTGGGCCTACAAGTGCACAGGTTCGTAGGACAGTAGCAAATTTCCCTCAAGTGGATGACCTAAGGTTTATCAATCTGTAGGAGGCATAGGATGAAGATGGTCTCTCTCAAGCAACCCTGCAACCAAATAACAAAGAGTCTCTTGTGTCCCCAACACACCCAATACAATGGTAAATTGTATAGGTGCACTAGTTCGGCGAAGAGATGAAGATACAAGTGCAAAATAGATAGCAGATAAAGGTTTTTGTAATCTGAAATAATAAAAACAGCAAGGTAACGAGCGATAAAAGTGAGCGTAAACGGTATTGCAATGATAGGAAACAAGACCTAGGGTTCATACTTTTGCTAGTGCAAGTTCTCTCAACAATAATAACATAGATAGATCATATAACAAGCCCTCAACATGCAACAAAGAGTCACTCCAAAGCAACTAATAGCGGAGAACAAACGTAGAGATTATGGTAGGGTACGAAACCACCTCAAAGTTATTCTTTTGGATCGATATATTAAAGAGTTTGTACTAGAATAACACCTTAAAACACAAATCAACCAAAACCCTAATGTCACCTATATACTCCATTGTCACCTCAAGTATCCGTGGGCATGATTATACGATATGCATCACACAATCTCAGATTCATCCAACCAACACAAAGTACTTCAAAGAGTGCCCCAAAGTTTCTACCGGAGAGTCAAGAACGTGTGCCAACCCCTATGCATAGGTTCATGGGAGGAACCCGCAAGTTGGTCACCAAAACATACATCAAGAGGCACATGATATCCCATTGTCACCACAGATAAGCACGTCAAGACATACATCAAGTGTTCTCATAAAAGACTCAATCCAATAAGATAACTTCAAAGGGGAAACTCATTTCATCACAAGAGAGTAGAGGGGGAGAAACATCATAAGATCCAACTACAATAGCAAAGCTCGGGATACATCAAGATCGTGCCATAGAGGGAACATGAGAGAGAACATGAGAGAGATATCAAACACATAGCTACTGGTACATACCCTCAGCCCCGAGGGTGAACTACTCCCTCCTCGTCATGGAGAGCGCGGGGATGATGAAGATGGCCACCGGTGAAGGATCCCCCCTCCAGCAGGTTGCCGGGAAGGGCTCCCGAGAGGTTTTTTGGTGGCTACAGAGGCTTGCGGCGGCGGAACTCCCGATCTATCTTCTACGTGGATGTTTTTAGGGTACATGTGACTATATAGGCGAAAGAAGTCGGTGGGGAGGTGGTTGAGGGGCCCACGAGACAGGGGGCGCGCCCTACAGGGGGGGCTCCTATCTCGTGGAGTCCTCGAGTATCTTCTGACTTGAACTCCACATCTCCAGGAGGATATTCTTCCAAAAAATCACGTTGCCGAAGGTTTCATTCCATTTGGACTCTGTTTGATATTCCTTTTCTTCGAAATACTAAAATAGGCAATAAAACAGCAATATGGGCTGGGCCTCCGGTTAATTGGTTAGTCCCAAAAGTAATATAAAAGTGTATAATAAAGCCCATAATCATTCAAAACAAGTAATATAATAGCATGGAACAATCAAAAATTATAGATATGTTTGAGACGTATCAGACGTAGCCGGGCATTCTTAGTCCTTGCCGCAAGTCCGCAAGATGAGGCGACAGGGTCACATCGATCGTGAGTCTCTGCTCGTTACCGCGCGCTCCTAATTCAATAACGGTTTGGATATTTGATCCAAGTAGGCCTCTGCCTTTTTCCCACTAACAACCACGCGGGAATAAGTATGGGCACTCTGCATCGTATGTATCAGCCAAAAGCTCAAGGACGTCAGCAATGGAGCGGCGCGCGTCGGAATGGATTGCGTAAGCACCTGCCTTTTAAGGGGGTAGCTAGGTCTGCTCATCGGCCGCCCACGCAGCATGCATGAGTGCAAAGGGCGATGGGCCGAAGACCCCTGCGCACTTAGGATGTAGACCGGCGTGTTGGCCTCTCTGTTGTGCCTAGGTAGGATTGCGGTGTGTTGATCGACCGATGCCGGTCATGACCTGATGGTGTGTCCGGCTGGAGTTAATCGAGTGTGTTGGGTAAGTTGGTGCACCCCTACGGGGAAGTTTTACCTATTCGAATTGCCGGGTCCACGGTAATGTACGCTCGAAGTTGTATCCTGATCGATACAACTAGAACTGGATACTGAATGCTGAGGCATGTAATGGATATGTGGCTCCGAGATTGCTTTCCCGCAGGGACTCGGGGAAGGATCTCTCGGCGTTATTTTTACAACATGTATATTAAATATAAACTGTTATTCCATACTTTTTTGATTGCTGCAAGATGCTTGGAGCTGCTTGAGGATGCTAGTCTTCGATAGGCTAGGCTTTCCCCTTCTCTCCTGGCATTCTGCAGTTCAGTCCACAGATACTACCCATTTCATTGATACCGATGCATATGTAGTATAGCTCCTTGCTTGCGAGTACTTTTGATGATACTCACAGTTGCTTTGCTCCTCTTTTCCACCTCTTTCCATTATTCTCGGATGCTGCAACCAGATGGTGGAGCCCACGATCTAGACGCCACCTTCAACGATGACTGCTACTACACTGAGGGTGCCTACTACTATGTGGACGCCGCCAACGACCAGGAGTAGTTAGGAGGCTCCCAGGCATGAGGTCTTGCCTTTTCGATCGATGTTGCTTTTGTGCTAGCCTTCTTAAGGCAAACTTGTTTAACTCATGTCTGTACTCAGATAATGTTGCTTCCCCTGACTCATTTGTTTTCGTGCTTATGTATTCGAGCCCTCGAGGCACCTGGCTTGTAATATAAATCTTGTATTATTTTATTTTGTGTCTAGAGTTGTGTTGTGTTGTGTTGTGATATCTTCCTGTGAGTCCCTGATCTTGATCGTACACATTTGCATGTATGATTAGTGTATGATTGAATCAGGAGCGTTACATTAGTCATTAGACATTTATACTAAAATGAAGTTACAAAGTCGTGTCACACTTTGCCGTGTCTAGCTGAAAAGATACTTTGACTTTTCTTGTATGCGAAGGCATTATGTAGGTAGAATGGACGGTACTTGGTGTGGAAGGTTTAGGGCGTGTTTGGTTGCAGTAGTGAACAGTTCCTGCATCGGATACACTTCTCAACCCAGCCTGGTTGAGAAAAAATAGGACCTAATGCGCCATCTGTAGGTTGTTTGGTTGCCTGCATCTAGTGTCCCTGCATTAGGTAATACGCAAGTGCACTTTGTTTGGTTGCCTGCATTGGCCCAAGAGGCATATGAACATGGTGTTTGGTTGCATACGACGTACATGGTGTGCTTACCTTTTACCCTAGTTGGTGAGCTTCCCCACAATGATCACACCTAGCACACGAATGCCACAACATAGCAATGGCGATGAAATGGGTGAAGATGATGAAGTTCTTCAGCTTCAGCCCAAACTAACGATCCACCTTAGCGCCTTCCACTTTGACACCTCCAACCTTGCCACTATCAACACTACTGCCTCCGTGCTTTCGCACCCAGTCAGAGTAAGCTTGTTCTGCTGCTTGCCTAGTCTTGAACCCTCTATGGCTATTGTTGCTATACGATGCCACTTGTGCACTGGCTTCTTCCCATGAGCTGTAAACCCCTGGAGCCTTACCGATGAACACGACATAACACTTGCCCTAGCAATGCACAAGAGCAAGAGTTGAAGCAACAAATCAATGGAGCACACAAGTAGCAAGCAAAGCAGCACACAAACAACACAAGACTAGTCAAAAAACAATGGAGCAGAAGAGAAGAAGTAAAGAATGCATGATCATATGGCATAGCAAGTTCTACCTAGCACTACCTTGGTGTTAACCTACCACAACATCCAAAAGAGGGTGTCGTCCTACCACCGCAAGTTCACCATCAGCGTGAGGGATTAGTATATACCACCTCACCAGAATATACATACCATCAAATGGTTTTTTCAGCCCTAGCTACACAAAATCTACATCGTCATCGTCATTGTCGTCGTCGTCGCCACCGCCTTCACCATCGGGGATCATGCACACTCACAGGCAGCACTACTCTAGTAGTAGTGCTTGCCCAGCCAGCTCCTGAGCCACAACACCCTGTGAGCGTCTGCCATGGCAATGAACCGAACACCCTGGGCCTTGTAGTCAAGCAGGTGGCTGAGAGCTGCCATGAGAGCCTCATCGCTGAAGCCATCCTGGGTCATGACAGCGTCATACAGGTCAGGGTGGACGTCAAGGGGCTTGCACTCCCTGATGGTTGTTGCCACCTCCTTCACCGCCTCAGCCATGCTGCAAAGGACATTTATCTCCTCCTGCATCAGGCCTCCTCTCTTCCTCTTCCTATCATGGATGGGGTCAAATGGCTTGTTGAAGGGCTTCACGAAGGGTCTGTTAGGGCCATCAAGGGCCTCGACGTACGGGGTCCCAGGGAAGTCTGGCATGGGAGAACCAAGAGGGTCCCCCGAGCCCATGGCATGCTTCCTAGTTGCCAGCCCAAAGGGGAAGATGTGCCGCATCTGGCTGTAGTTTTGTATGGGTGTGTTGAGGAACTCAGCGTCCCTTGGGTGGTCCTAAGAATGAAACACAAGTGTTGTTAGTTGCGATTAGTACTAGGCAATGGTGGACAATATGAAAAGGAAGAGGGTTGTGAGCTAACCGCGACATGGCCGTCGTAGTGCTCTGCCTCCAGAACTATGGAGCAAGTGTTCTCATCCCATGAGGCGCCACTAAGGTCTCTCAGCTTGGACACTTGGATCCATCAACCTCTCCACTTCCTCAGGTGCTTGTACACCTGGGTGGCAGACACCTCCTGCCCACAAAACTCGAACACCTGCTTCGCAATGGTGTTCAAGTGCACCTCCTTGAAGCCCTTGTCAGTCCTAACTCCACTACAGATGAGCTCACACATCTTGTTCAGCACGAACATGGACATGAACGGCTGCCACTTCATGTTGTTCGACCTACCATCCTTCTTTGCCTTTGTTATTGCTACCTTGAGTGCAGCGGTAGCAGTAGCAGGAGTTGGCTCAATGAGCACTACTGGCACATAGAGGGAATCAGACGCAAACACCTCTGAATCAGGTGCCATCTCGGACAGAGGCTGCGAGTCCTCGATAAACGATGGAGGAAACTGGCTGTCGGACAGGACAAGGGCCTGACTAAGATCTTGCGTCTGCATGGTCATGTCCCACAATCGTAGCGCGCATTGACAGTAAGCATAGCAATATATCGGACAATCCATGAAAGCAGGAGCATACATGTACATGGTTCATCACTATCATAGCAAGCACATGCTTGATCACAATCATACTGAGCACATGGTTCATGGCTATCATACTAAGCATATCGAACAATCTATGAGCACGGACATACATCTACAAAAAACAACATGCTACAAATGGACCACCAATAACTACAACTCACATATCTAAGCACGAATCAACACAAGCACAAGGTTCAACTTCAAACTCTACTACTAATCTAGCCTACCATATGCTTGAACATCTAGCCCTACCACAAATTGCAACCGCGGCATAGCAATCAACCATATGAGCTCACAGATCAGACCACTAATCAACCATGCATCTAGATCAAACCGTAGCTGCAGCTCAGATCTGGCTAGAAGGAACGGAGAGAAAGGGGGATTGTACCGACAGAAGCCATGGCTGCAGCTCGAGGACAAGGGGGGACGGTCGTAGAAGATCACCGACGGCCGGTGAAGGAGCGCCGACGCCGTGGACCGCCGTCCGATGAAGATGCGCCGCTTACCTGCTCGACGGTGCCGATGCGCGTCAGCGGGGAGCTCGAAGGGAGAGAGAATGGTGGCGGTAGTTGGGGCCGTGAGGGAGGGGGCTAAATAGGGGTGGACTCGGCGGGAGTTGAGCCGAAATCCTCCCGTCGATTTTTCGACGAGGCGGACGAGCTCGCGCCACCTCCCTGCTTGCGCGAGGAGAGAAGCGCGTCACCCTCCCCTGCCTCGCCCGAGCCAGTCTCGCGAGCTACTGCCAATTTGGTGTTTCCCATGGGCCTAAACTGAACGTGCTTTAAGTTCCGTGCGATGCGAGCCGTACAGTAAACATAGGCAAGCAAACGGGTCAAGTTCTTCCCGCACGGGCCAGGCTGAGCCATATGCTGGCAACCAAGCACACCCTAACACACGGAAGTCAAAATTGACCAAGCACTATGAGACTATGTGTACGTGCTCAAGTTGGCCTTGTTATCCAGGACGAATATAACGTGGACACTTTTAGATTGGCATGCAAGCTATCCTGCCTAGAGATATTGCCTTGTGGTATGTCCGTGGACCGTGCTGGCTCAATGCTACTTGCCTTCGTTGGAACTACCCATACAAAAAAGAGAAGTGTTTACACCCGGCGCACCGGCCGAGTCTTCCGCCGGTCGCGCGCGGGCCACGCGATCCAGCTGGATCGAACGACCAGGGAGACGCGATTTGGAATTTTTTTAGGCCCACCACCCCTCCTATCTTATCTCCTCCGAAAACAAACGTGGTCCACTCATTTGCTACAGCGCATCGCCTCCTACCTCCAGAAGCGCTCCTGCAAGTGGCTCCACCACGTGATTTTTTTTCAATCTCCTCACCACGATGCACAAACTCTCTCCCGCAACGGAGGTGCTTGGACCATGCCGGAGGCTCCGCGACGGAGATGCTGGGACCGTGCCAGGGGCGCCGTGCCAAGCCATGCCGACGAGTCTCCATGGATGACCATTGGTGAAGGTAGCGATGCCAGCGAGCGGATAACGATGCTGGAACTAGCATTTTGTTTTGCTTCAACCGGCCAAATCCAGAGCTGGAACCACTATTATTTTTTGCTGCAACTAATAAGCGAGTTGGGAACACAGCTGATTTTTTGCTACAACTAGCTCATTTTTTTGCTACAACCGGTGGCGCTATTTGCTCCAAGTGCTGCTAAAAAGAAAATAGCTATAACTTTTGGTAGAAAAGCTTCAACGGTTGTTGGAAAAAGCTCCAACCATTGAGAGAGAAAGCTAACTAGACACTATGAAAATAAGAAAGCTTCAACCAGCGACGGCTGGAGGTGGAAGAAGATGATAAAATGCTGCAGTTTTGCTACATGCTTCAACCGGCATAGATTTTTGCTACAACTGGCATAGCATTTTGCTACAACTAGCGTCACATTTTGCTACAACACACAGCCGGCGTCGCGGTTTTGCTACAACTAGCATCGTTGTTTGCTACAACCGGCATAATGTTTTGCTACATCCATCACGGCCGAGCTGCGACCCAGCACGGCTTTCCGTGAATTCTGGCGTCGAGATCCAGCACGGAAGGCAGGGGCGGATGCTGCAACCGGTCGCCGGCGAGCTGCTACGGGCTCGCGGCGAGTTGCAACCTCGACCGGCCGTAACGGAACTCGAGCCCAAATCCATGGCGGCAAGGAGGTCATGACGTATGTAAGACATGATTGAAGCAATCCCAAGGCGGCTTGATAGGTGGGGGAGCCCCTCGTCGACGTGATTCGGCCGTGGGGAACGAATAACAGGCGGATCTAGCCGCCGCCGCCGCGGATCGGGGACGGGCAGTCGCGGGGGGATCCAGCTCCCCTGTTTTCCTTGCTGTGGCTGTTCGTACACGGTCGCAACAAAACTGCTTTTTTTTTGCTGCAACGGTTGCTTCAGTCCGTATATGCGCGCAGATCTAACGGTCCATGCAAAACGCATCGGACGGCTGGGCCTAGACCGGCCGAGCCGTTTGGGCCGGCGCACCGGCGCCTAGCGTCTCCCTACAAAAAAGCGCACTGAAGGATTTGACCCTCGAAAATGTAGTGCAAAAACGAGCTAGATGCATGCATGCAAACCGTCGATGGTACCCATGCACATACGCACGTTGATCTCAGGGACGGAGCTGCCTTATAGGCATTGGGGTCAATTGACCCCAATGAAATTTGAAAATCCTTCACTAATTTTGTACTAAACACTAATATTTATAGAAGGATGAACCCAGTGCCATGTACATGACCCCATCAATCTTTTTTCCAAGCTTCGTCCCTGGTTGATCTGACGTGGGCCGGCGGCCGGAGAAGTACGTTGGTCCGGCGCAGCGGCCGACCGCGCGCCGTTCTCGGACCAGCCGCGCGTACGTACGCTTACTAATCACGTGCACCGACGACGAGCCATCCGACATGCATGACCGGCGTGGGCCCACCTGCCAGGGGCCGGTGTTAGCGATCTACGTGGACGTACAGTACATGCATGCACGTATCGTTCCACGCTTACGTACGTCGTATACCTGAGCGTTTGCACGTAAAACTAGCGGACGGTGGCTGGTCCGGCGTCGCCGTCCCTCGTGTGGGCCCCGCCTAACCGACCTGTAATTAAGCACATGCATTGACCGACGCATGCATGGACATGCATGTCCATGATAATTATGCTTTGCTTAGCTAGCGCTCCAAATATTCACCGGCCACCAAGACTATATACATGCATGCGCTTGAGTGAGTGAGTGACGCATACGCTTACGGTTCGGGTGAGACCACGTACCACGGACCAACGCCTTTTCAACCAGGAGAAACACACTTGACGCCCGGCATATCGTCTCTCTCTCTCTCTCTCTCTCTCTCTCTCTCTCTCTCTCTCTCCCTCCCTCCCTCCCTCCCTCCCATTTTAGACAGTCAAAAGTATAAACTCCACTTGTAGAGACGTAGGAGCAGCAACTGGAGTTTGCCTCGATCCAGTCGTTGACGTTGCATGCTTGACTTGATCATCTCTATCATCGATCATTACCGATCGAAACGTGTCAAACAAATCAATTATATCCTGCACTAGTACGTAACCAATATTTTTTACACACAGACACAGAAGCTCATAAAAATGCACACACACTTACCCTCTATGAACACACTCACATCACCCTACCTCTATAAGCACCCACGAACGAGAGCCGGCACATCATCTCGAGATCAACGATGTCGCCACAGACGCCTTCGTAATCGACGTGAACGTCTCCTCTCACTGAAAGCACATCGCCGAAAGGGTTGAAATAAATGCAGAAAATTCGATCACCAATGCTAAGTCTGAGACTTAAACCCTATTGGGTTGGTTCCACAACAAGGAATCTACCCATATGAACTACGTTCAATTCGTGTAACCAATATATATGGCAGCGGTTGAGGAAGGGAGATATAAGAAATTTAGTGTTTTCTTTACATTAGGTTGGACATTTAGCTTGTATTACTACTACAACAACCATTTATCTCTTTCGGTGATGTGTGTCCGTAATGTTCCATTTATTTCCACAGGAATGCATGCATGCATGTCTATCCGAATATGCATGTACAATGTACTCCCTCCGTTCGAAATATAAGTCTTTGTAGTGATTCCACTAGGTGAACTACATGCGGAGCAAAATGAATGAATCTAAACTTAAAATGCATCTATATACATCCGTATGCGGTTTATAGTGAAATCTCTACAAAGACTTGCATTTAGGAACAGAGGGAGTATAAGTAACAGCTCCTTCTGCGATGGAGATGCATAGAACTTGCATGCATGCATCACCATAAGAAATATCTAGGAGGGGAACATGCATCATCAGATGGCTTGGACCTGCACCTCATGGGCCGGTTTCGCTCGATCTATAAAGCTGTTTAGCGTACGTGTGGGCCGGCGGATGCAGACTAGATTGCAGCGTATATCCACCAAAACCATTTCTTAATCTAACCGGGGGTATTAGAAAAGGAAAAATATTGCAACTTGCTATGGTAGCCAGTGACCCCATCTATTAATTTCTTGCAAGTTGTGAGATTTATCTACTGTGTATAGTACCACAGACATGCAAGTGTATGCATGTGTGCATGTTATTGTCCTTCTCCCTTCTTCGGTTGGTGATGAGTCAACTTTGATTTTGTCCAGTGTCACTGTACATACACACCATACTACTCCCTCCGTTCCTAAATATAAGTCTTTGTAGAGATTCCACTATGAACTAGATACATATGTGTATAGATGCATATTAAATGTGAATTCATTCATTTTGCTCCGTATGTAGTCCACCTAGTGGAATCTCTACAAAGACTTACATTTAGGAACGGAGGGAGTATATATCTTCCAATTTATATCCTACTTGGGATATGAAAAAGGCCGGCAGCAACATATACTATCTCAGTTCTTTATATAGAATATGGTATTTCTCCAATCAGACAATGGCTTCTAGGTATATAATTAGTACTAGTGGCGTCCCTCTGATAATTTGTCGTCTGACACGCTCTTGATATGATCGATTCGATCGATTTCACATGTGAACATCAGAGACAACGGTTTCCATAATGATGGTACCGGTCAGTGCATGATACTACAATTAAAGAAGAGGCAGGCTGCAGGTGAGATCGGACCGGTAGGTACTCTGTGTGGCAGTTGGTAGTTTTTTCTGGTACCAGAGACCAAAGGTAGGTAATCCATCTGATGAAGGGAGAAAGGTTCCAAGAACCTTGATTTCGGTAGGGCCATAGGATGCCCAATTTTCTATGTACGTATGCGTGAGAGAGATTGAACTATAAGTAGGGACCAGACAACTGCAAATGATGCATACTTCAAATGTTATTAGTAAATGAATAAAATGAATGTATGATTAATAATTCAGGTGTGCATTTACACAGAGGAATCTTCTGGTGGGCAATGATGATGCCAATCACTGTACACGAGTTAAATATAAAAGTAATCATATGATTAGACGATCATTAGCGCGCGGCGATTTGCCGCTCGACGAGTAGTCAGGTAACCTTCTGAGTTCTGAGTAGTCAGGTAGTCGATGTCGATCGATAATGTGGACTCGACATGCACGTACATGTGGAGTCGTAGAATAATGAGATGCGCAGGTTGAAGTCGATCTTTCATCTTCATCCATGCATGACACGGACATGGATGTCGATCGTCGAGGTCGACCGGTCGATGCAGAGGTGGTTGTAGATAGCATCCATGTGCCTCCATGTGCGCGCGTGCCGGCGTTCGATCGGCCGGACGGACGGCGGACTGTCAGTCGTCGGTTGGCGCGCGGGACCGGCCGGACTGCCGGCCGTTCGCCGCAGGGTCCCCGACCTCTAGCTCGATCGCAACAAAATGCATGCATGCGTGAGTTCATATGTGCATTGCTCGACACACACATTAATGTGTCTCCATCGATATCCTATCGGCCGTTGCTCGTACGTGGCTTTCTAGAGAATCGTACTATATTTGTTACTTTATTAAATTTTGAAGAGAGTTTGATAAGCTGAATGATAGATTGTTAGACTCCATTGAACTATAACATGTAAACCATTTTCATTGCAAAAATAAAAGGTACGAGTGAGGGTATACTCCTAGATCTCTAAGTATCCCAACCGAAGACCATGCATTTCAAAACAAGTGCTAGCTAGTTGTTCGATACGTTCAATCAACAAGCAAAGAGACAAGCTGACGGAAAAAAAAAAGAAAAAGAAAGAAAGAAAAAGACAAGCAAAGAGACAACATACTTACGGCTGTATTGCAGCCTGTGTTTCTTAATTTGGAGCCCAGATGATTAGATTAGCGAGCTAATTAATATTCTACCTCCTAACCACTGATAAATCAGATTTGATACTACCAACGGCTAGTGGTTTATTCCGACCAAAGCAAAGGGGTGAAATTAACTAACTACCAGATGTAGTACCACTAGTACAAAACAGGGCTTTGGTCCAGGCCATATCAAAGCGTTAGTCCCGGTTCTTTTATGAACCAGGACAAATGGGAGCATCATTCCCGGTTCGAGCGGCCAGGGCGCCGGCCGGGCCTCGGTAGGAACCAGTCCCGGTTCGTTTGATGCCTTTGGTCCCGGTTCCAGACATGAAACGGGACTAAAGGGTCTCGCTCCTGGCGCAGCCGCTTTAGTCCCGGTTGGAGCCACCAACCAGGAGTAAAGTTTTGCCTATCCACGCACCCCCCCCTCTCCATCTCCTCTATTTTTCGGCCGTGGAAGGGTGGGAGGTTTGTGCTACTCTCTTCTCACCTCCTATGTACATGAGATGTTTGATGAAATGCCCGAGCCACACTTAAGCTTCCTCCTCTCCAAGCTCGACCTCTAAACTACATTTTCCCCGTGATTTGTCTAGGTTTGGCGGTGCACCAACTACAGAAGTGTTCTAAAAGGTTAGCAACTTCATCGTTTCATCTATCACCACTAGTTTAGCTCATTTCAAATGCTCTAGAAGTAGAGTGGTTTGTGCGTTTTAGTGGAGGAGTGTATGTGGGAGTTCTTTTGATTTAGATGCACAATTTGAGCTGAAATTAACTTCCTAGAGTATGCACATGTGTAGGGTGTCGTCACCGTCCCCGTCCTCACCTTCGTCGATCGCCCGCACTGATCTCGTCGCCGGCACCATCATGGTGAGCCTCTTGTTCTTATCTTCTTTTTAAAAGAAATACAATTCTTACTTGTATCATTTACATAGATACTTGTATAATTTTCTTACTTTTATTATTGTTTGTTATTATATAGTGCCATGGTTTTGGTATCCGCCTCCGTCGGCCCTCGTTCCTGTCTATGATTCTGATGTGGTATATTATCTTTTATTACTATTTGTTTCATTTAGTGTTTATGACAATTATGCAGACCAACGTGATATAGATGTTTTTATCTAGGAGGTATGTGAAACGGAAATTTCAACCGACTCTCTTGTCGAGAGGTTAAATTTAGTTGAAAAAGAAAATAATTACTTGAAGAAAAAATTGAAAAAAAATTGAGGAGGAGAAGATGGAATTGAAGTTGCATGTTGTCGATGTCGTCGATGATCATACAATCCAGATGGATGCAATGCACTTGAAGATTAGAAAGATGAGAAAATAAGCCATTGATAGTGATGCTTGGTATCATTATGTTGTTAGATCAATTGTTACCTTAGTTGCGATTATGATCGTATTTGTTGTTGCATTTAAATGTTTTACATAGTTGTAAGTTAGTTTCAATGTATGTTTTAATTAGATGCTCTACATAGCTATATGTTGTTATGTGACAACTATGTATGAACTTTATGTATCTATTTTTTCAATAATAACATTTGATCACTAATGTACTTTGGTTTTAATGTGATGATGAACCTATATTAATTTGGTCACTTCTCTATTCATGATGTTCTGTAATGGTTTTTGATACACTTAATTATATAATGAACGCAGATGAAGCGGCAATCGATGTACGTTGACCGACGCACCTCCAAGTACATTGAGGGCCTGCATAATTTTCTCGAAGTGGCTGAGGCAAACAAGCAGAATGGTTTTATGCCATACTATAATGTTGGACCAAGCACAGAGAAAGAGGGGTTATGATGGAAGACAACGAAGAAGAAGAGGATGATGACAACTATCCTATGTTCCGTGAATACGATGATACTGCAACGGGGGAAGCTGGAGATCAAGAGGCACGAGATGATGTGCCCCATGATGATCTTTGCCAGGTCAGTGTTGATGCACAGAGAGAATGCGGAAGTCAGAGAGAGAAGTTGAAGTTCGATCGCATGTACGAGGATCACAAAAAATGGTTGTACCAGAATTGAGAAGATGGCAACACAAAGCTCGGTACCATACTGGAATTGCTGCAATGGAAGGTAGACAATGGTGTATCTAACAACAGATTTGGGAAGCTACTGAAAATTATGAAGAAGCTTCCAAAGAATAACGAATTGCCTGACAGTATGTACGAAGCAAAGAAGGCTCTTTGCCCTCTAGGATTGGAGGTGCAGAAGATACATTCATGCCCTAATGACTGCATCCACTACCGCGGTGAGTACGGGGAATTGAACGCATGCCGGTATGCGGTGCATTGCGGTATAAGATCAGACAAGATGACCCTACTGATGTTGAGGGCGAGCGCACCAGGATGAGGGTTCCTGGCGAGGTGATGTGGTATGCTCTTATAATACCATGGTTGAAATGTCTATTCAGAAACAAAGACCATGCCAAATTGTTGCGATGGCATAAGGAAGACCGTAGGAAAGATGGGAAGTTGAGAGCACCTGCTGATGGGTCGCAGTGGAGAAAAATCAAGACAAAGTGGGGGGACTTTGCAGGTGACACAAGGAACATATGGTTTGCTTTAAGTCCAGATGGCATTAATATTTTTGGGGAGCAGAGCAGCAATCATAGGACCTGGCCCCTGACTCTATGTATCTATATCCTTCCTCATTGGTTGTGTATGAAGTGGAAGTTCATTATGATGACAGTGCTCATCCAAGGCCCTAAGCAACCCGGCAACGACATTGATGTGTACCTAAGGCCATTAGTTGAAGAACTTTTACAGTTGTGGAATGGAAAATGTGTACGTGTGTGGGAGGAGCACAAATAGCAGGAATTTAACCTACATGCATTATTGTTTGTAACCATCAATCATTGACCTACTCTTAGTAACCTTTCAGGACAGAGAAACAAAGGATACCACGCATGCACGCTTTGTTTAGATGATACCAAAAGTATATATTTGGACAAATGCAGGAAGAATGTGTACCTGCGACGTCGTCGATTTCTTCCGACCAACCATCAATGTCGAAAGAAAGGCAAGCATTTCAAAGGTGAGGCAGATCACCGGAAGAACCCCGTCATCCGTACTGGTGATGATATACTTGATATGATCAAGGATTTGCAAGTAATCTTTGGAAAGGGTCTTGGCGGATGATACGTCCATTTTGCATCATGATTTTATATTGGTATATATTGCATTATGGGCTGTTATTCACATTATGGTATAATACTTATGCCTTTTCTTTCTTATTTTACAAGGTTTACACAAAGAGGGAGAATGCCGACAACTGGAATTCTGGACCGGAAAGGAGCAAATCTGAGAGACCTATTCTGCACAACTCCAAAAATCCTGCAAATTTACGGAGAATTATTTTGAAATATATACAAAATATTGGGAGAAGAAAATACGAGAGGGGACCCACCAAGAGGCCACAAGCCTGGGGGGCGCCCTACCCACTTGGGCATGCCCCTGTGGCTTGTTGTCCCCCTGACAGGCTTTCGGTGCCCATATTCTACTATATGATGTCTTTTGACCTGGAAAAAACCGGGACGAAGCTTTCGGGATGAAGTGCCGCCGTCTAGAAAACCTGGGCAGAAGTAATCTAGGGCTTCGGCAGAGCTGTTCTGCCGGGGAAACTTCCCTCTCGGAGAGGGAAATCGAAGCCATCGTCATCACCAACGATCCTCTCATCGAGAGGGGGTCAATCTCCATCAACATCTTCACCAGCACCATCTCCTCTCAAACCCTAGTTCATCTCTTGTATCCGATCTTTGTCTCAAAACCTTAGATTGATACCTGTGGGTTGCTAGTACTGTTGATTACTCCTTGTGGTTGATGCTAGTTGGTTTATTCGGTGGAAGATCATATATTCAGATCCTTAATGCAATTTAATACCCCTCTTATTATGAACATGAATATTCTTTGTGAGTAGTTATGTTTGTTCCTGAGGAATGGGAGAAGTCTTGTTATAAGTAATCATATGAATTTGGTATTCGTTCGATATTTTGATGAGATGTATGTTGTCTCTCCTCCAGTGGTGTTATGTGAATGTCGACTACATGACACTTCACCATGATTTTGGCCTAGGGGAAGGCACTAGGAAGTAACAAGTAGATTATGGTTTGCTAGAGTGACAGAAGCTTAAACCCTAGTTTATGCGTTGCTTCGAAAGGGGCTGATTTGGATCCACATGTTTCATGCTATGGTTAGATTTATCTTAATTCTTCTTTTGTAGTTGCGGATGCTTGAGAGAGGGGTTAATCATAAGTGGGAGGCTTGTCCAAGTAAGGAAAGCAACCAAGCACCGGTCCACCCACATATCAAATTATCAAAGTAACGAACGTGAATCATATGAGCATGATGAAAACTAACTTGACAACAATTCCCATGTGTCCTCGGGAGCGCTTTGCTTTATATAAGAGTTCGTCCAGGCTTGTCCTTTGCTACAAAAAGGAATGGGCCACCTTGGTGCACCTTACTTACTTTTGTTACTTGCTACCCGTTATGAATTATCTTATCAAACAACTATCTGTTACCGATAATTTCAGTGCTTGCAGAGAATACCTTGCTGAAAACCACTTGTCATTTCCTTCTTCTCCTTGTTGGGTTCGACGCTCTTACTTATCGAAAGGAGTACGATAGATCGGTCATCAAGGCTCTTTTCTGGCACCATTGCGGGGAGTGAAACCCCTTTGGTGAGTGGAATTTAGTAAGGAAACATTTATATCACGTGCTGAAATTATTGTCACTTGTCACTATGGAAAATAATCCATTGAGGGACTTGTTTGGGGTATCTTCACCTTGATCAGTAGAGCAAGAAGTTGCTCCTCAACCTACTGAACCTACTAAAAATATTTATTATCAAATTCCTTTATCACCAATTGGGATTGTTAGAGATGTTGAAGTCTTGTGTGCGAAAATAAAATACCCTACTGATTTTCTTGTTCTTGGTTCCCCACAAGATGATTTTTGTCCCATTATATTTGGTTGACCTTTCTTGAACAATGCCAATGCTAAGATAGATTGTGAGAAAGAAATTGTTAGTGTAAGTTTTGGGGATGTGTTGCATGAGTTTAATTTCTCCAAATTTCATGGGCAACCCCATGATAAAGAATGGCCTAGTAAGGATGAAATCATTGGTCTTGCTTCTATTGATGTGCCTCCAACCGATCCCTTATAACAATATTTGCTAGACCACGAAAATGATATGTTTATGAATGAAAGAAGGGAATTAGATGAGATATTCTTTAAACAGATGCCTGTCTTGAAACACAATTTGCCCGTGGAAACTCTTGTAGATCCTCTACCACCCAAGAGTGGTCCAGTTTTTGATCTTAAGCAATTACCTGGTATTATGAAATATGCTTATCTTGATGAAAAGAAGATATATCATGTTATTATTAGTGCTAACCTTTCAAAACATGAAGAATTTTTTTTTCAAAACTCTGAAGAAGCACCGTGTCGCTATTGGATATACTCTTGATGATCTTAAAGGCATTAGTCCCACTCTATGTCAGCATAAAATTAATATGGAGCCTGATGCTAAACCGCTTGTTGATCATCAACGACGTTTAAATCCCAGGATGAAAGAAGTGGTAAGAAATGAAATATTAAAGCATTTGGAAGCAGGTATAATTTATCCTATTGCTGATAGTAGATGGGTAAGTCCCGCTCATTGTGTCCCTAAGAAAGGAGGTATTATTGTTGTTCCTAATGATAAGAATGAATTGATCCCACAAAGAATAGTTACAGGTTATAGAATGGTAGTTGATTTTCACAAATTAAAAAAAGCTACAAGGAAAGATCATTACCCTCTCACTTTTATTGATCAAATGCTAGAAAGACTATCCAAACATACACACTTTTTCATTCTAGATGGTTATTCTGGTTTTTTCTCAAATACCCCTGTCAAAAGAGGATCAAGAAAAGACTACAATTACCTGTCCTTTCGGTACTTTTGCTTATATACGTATGCCTTTTGGTTTACGCAATGCACATGCTACCTTTCAAAGATGTATGATTGCTATATTCTCTGACTTTTGTAAAAAGATTGTTGAGGTTTTTAATGCATGATTCCTTCGTTTACAGAACTTCTTTTCATGATTGCTTAAGCAACCTTGATCAAGTTTTGCAGAGATGTGAAGTAACTAATCTTGTCTCTAATTGGGAGAAGTGCCACTTATGGTTAACGAAGGTATTGTCTTGGGGCATAAAATTTCCGAAAGAGGCATTGAAGTTGATAAAGCTAAAGTTGATGCTATTGAAAAAATGTTGTGTCATAAATATATCAAGGGTATAAGAAGTTTCCTTGGTCATGCTGGTTTCTATAGAAGGTTTATTAAAGACTTGTCAAAAATTTCTTAGCCTCTCACTAATATTTTGCAAAAAGATGTTCCTTTTGATTTTGATGATGATTGTGTAGAAGCCCTTTGAAATACTTAAGAAAACCTTGATTTCTTACCTGTTGTTCAACCACCTAATTGGAACCTACCCTTTGAAATCATGTGTGATGCTAGTGATTATGCTGTTGGTGCTGTTCTAGGACAAAGAGATGATAAGAAATTAAATGCTCTTCATTATGCTAGTAAAACTCTAGATAGTGCCCAGAGAAATTATGCTACTACTGGAAAAAAATTAGCAGTTGTATTTGCTTGTGATAAGTTCAGACCTTATATTGTTGATTCCAAAGTAACTATTCACACTGATCATGCTGCTATTAAATATCTTATGGGAAAGAAGGATGCTAAACCTAGGCTTATCAGATGGATTCTCTTGTCACAAGAATTTGATTTGCATATTATTGATAGAAAGGGAGTTGAGAACCCTGTAGCAGATAACTTGTCTAGATTAGAAAATGTTCTTGATGACCCACTACCTATTGATGATAGCTTTCCTAATGAACAATTAGTTGTCATAAGTGTTTCTTGTAGTGCTCCATGGTATGTTGATTATGCTAATTTCATTGTTGGTAAATTTATACCACCTAGTTTCATACCAGCAAAACAAAAAGGTTTTCTATCATTTAAGACATTAATTTTGGGATGACCCACTCCTTTATAAAGAAGGAGTAGATGGTGTTATTAGAAGTTGTGTACCTGAGCATGAATAGGAACAAATTCTACGCAAGTGTCACTCTGAGGCCTATGGAGGGCACCATGCTGGAGATAAAACTGCACACAAGGTATTACAATCTGGTTTTTAGTGGCCTACTCTCTTCAACGATGCTCATAATTATGTGTCATCTTGTGATGAATGTCAAATAATTGGTAATATTAGTAGACGTCTGGAAATACCTATGAATTATTCACTTGTTATTGAGCCATTTGATGTTTGGGGATTTGACTATATGGGACCTTTTCCTTCCTCTAATGGGTATACACATATTTTAGTTGTTGTTGAGTACGTTACTAAGTGGGTAGAAGCTATTCCAACTAGTAGTGCTGATGATAAGACTTCTATTAAAATGCTTAAAGAAGTTATTTTTCTGAGGTTTGGAGTCCCTAGATATTTGATGACTGATGGTCGTTCACACTTTATTCATGGTGATTTCCATAAAATGCTTGATAAATATGATGTCAACCATAGAATTGCATCATCTTATCATCTTCGGTCTAGCGGTCAAGTAGAATTGAGAAATAGAGAAATTAAATTGATCTTGCAAAAGACTGTTAATAGATCTAGAAAGAATTTGTCCAAGAAACTTGATGATGCATTATGGGCTTATAGAACTGCTTATAAAAACCCTATGGGCATGTCTCCGTATAAAATGGTTTATGGAAAAGCATGTCATTTACCTCTCGAACTAGAACATAAAGCTTATTGGGCGGTCAAAGAGCTCAACTATGATTTCAAACTTGCTGGTGAAAATAGGTTATTTGACACAAGCTCACTTGATGAATGGAGAACCCAAGCCTATGAAAATGCCAAGTTGTTAAAAGAAAGACTAAAAGATGGCATGACAAAAGGATAGAAAAGCATGAATTTAATGTAGGTGACCATGTCTCACTATACAACTCTCGTTTAAGATTTTTTGCAGGAAAGCTCCTCTCTAAATGGGAAGGTCCTTACATTATCGAGGAGGTCTACTGCTCCAGTGCTACTAAGATCAACAATGTCGAAGGCACTAACCCGAAGGTGGTAAACGGTAAAAAACATTATATTTAAGGTACTCCCATAAATATTGAAACCAATATTATTAATACCAAAACACTTGAGGAGTACATAAGGGAGACTTTCCAAAATGATTCAGACTCCGAAAAGGAATAGTATGTGGTAGGGTAAGTAAACCGACTCCAAAACTCTTCCAATGGCAATTTTACTCTGTTTTGGGATATTTAAAAAATTAGGAAAATAAATAGTAGTCTGATAGGTGCATGAGGAGGCGACAAGCTTGGGGGGTGCGCCCCTGTGGCTTGTGGCCACCTTGTGTGCCCTCTGGACTCCGTTTTCTTGTAGTACACTTCTTTTGGTCAGCAAAATTCATTATATAATCTCCCTTAGGTTTTGACCACTATACCATGGCAAAATCCTTTGTTCTTGTTTTGAGTTGTTTTTCTGACAGATCTAGATCGCTCTGACGTCCCCAAGTGCTCCTAAGGATAAGTTCTTCGAGAAGGTCATCAATCCCTACCTTGCGGAGTGCTGCAACACCCTCAAACCAGTGAGATGCGTGAGGGAGTGCTGCACATCTGCGATGTTCGAGGGCCAAGGAAGACCGGAAGTGTGGAGACAAGGATCGAAGCAATGGAGTAGCAAGTCTTCAAGTCTCAAGGGATAGTGGAACACAGACTCAATGCCAATCACTCCATGGTCGCGGAATTTACCCGTGACCACAAGTTGGACGCCAAGAACATCGGAGAGGCCTTCTTCAAGCTTCATGAGAAAATCGAGCATCTCCAAGCCCAGATCTATGACCTGCAAAACCAAAACTGTGAGTATGAATACAGATTTAAGAGGATGAGTTTGGCTACAGATTTGCGGATCCCGGAGACCCATTCATCTTTCTATGATGGTGAGCCTATGCCCGGGAAGATGGAAGACAAGCCTACAACATCATCAACTCCATCATCACCACCTCAGAAGAAAAAGATCTAAATACATGGGTATGGGCACTCCCCTTGGCAACTTCCAAGCTTGGGGGAGTTTCCCCGGTATCGTATCACCATCACACCTTTATCTTTATCATTTTTCTTAGCTCGATCCTTTTGATTATATCTTGATATAGTAGAATAAAAGTTTTTAGTATGATCTATTCTTTGAGTTTTGCTTTATGATCCATCTATGTAATCGACTTCATGAGTTATATAATAAAGAGTAGTTTTGAGTTGAGGGCCTTGCTTTGATCTTGAGGGAAAAGAAAAAGAAAGAATAAAAAGAAATAAAAAGTTTATATAATGATCTTATGGAGAGTGATGACTTCAGATATAAAGAGTATGATGAATAAAATTTGCTGAGAGTTGACAAACATAATTTTGGTCATTGTTGCAATTAATAGGAAGTAATAAAGAAAGTGAGGTTACGCATATAAATATATTATCTTGGACATCTTTTGTGATTGTGAGCACACATTAAAATATGACATGCTAAAAATTTGATCTTGGACGAAAAAGACAACATAATGGGTTATGTTTTCTTATCTCCGAATAGAAGTTATATTATCATGGATCCTCCAACATGTTGAGCTTGATTTCCCCCTTATGCTAGCCAAAACTTTTGCACCAAGTAGAGATACTACTTTCGCTTCCAAACATCCCTTAAACCAGTTTTGCCATGAGTCCACCATACCTACCTATGGATTGAGTAAGATCCTTCAACTAAGTTGTCATCTGTGCAAGCAATAAAAATTCGTCTCTAAATACGTATGATCTTTTAGTGTGGAGAAAATAAGCTTTATATGAACTAGTGATATGGAAGAAATAAAAGCGACGGACTGCATGATAAAGTTCTTTATCACAAGCGGCAATACAAAGTGACGTTCTTTTGCATTAAGATTTTGTGCATACAACCATAAAAGCGCATGACAACCTCTGCTTCCCTCTACAAAGGGCCTATCTTTTATTTTTGCATTCTACCCTTATACAAGAGCCATGGTGATCTTCCACTTTCCTTTTTACACTTTTTTCCTTTTGGCAAGAACTTTATGTTGAAGAAAGATCCAGATATATATATCCACTCGGATGTAGGTTTTCATAAAGTATTATCTGTTGATGTTACCATTGAGGTAAAAGGATGGCAGGCGAAACTATAAGCCCCCATCTTTCTCTGTGTCCGGCTCAGACTTTGAACTCATAAGTATCATGTGTGCGTTAGCAAATATGAAATAGTAAAAGATGATTGAGTATGTGAACTTGATATAAAGCTCTTACATTGACTCTTTCCTATATTATGATAAATTCTAGTTGCTTCAATGATTGAGATCATAGTTTTTTAATTTTCAATGAAGTTTCCGATTCAAACTTTATCTTGTGTACGAATTGTTACTTTAGCATAAGAAATTAAATGTCATTATATATTGTTGTATTAAAGATGATCATGATGCCCTCATGTCTGTATTTCATTTTATCGACACCACTATTGATGTCTACTACACAACCTTCTTCTTGTAGACGTTGTTGGGCCTCCAAGTGCAGAGGTTTGTAGGACAGTAGAAAATTTCCCTCAAGTGGATGACCTAAGTTTTATCAATCCGTGGGAGGTGTAGGATGAAGATGGTCTCTCTCAAACAACCCTGCAACCAAATAACAAAGAGTCTCTTGTGTCCCCAACACACCCAATACAATGGTAAATTCTATAGGTGCGCTAGTTCGGTGAAGAGATGGTGATACAAGTGCAATATGGATGGTAGATATAGGTTTCTGTAATCTGAAAATATAAAAACAGCAAGGTAACTACTACCTCCATCCGGGTTTAAAGGGCCCCTGAGGCTGAAACGCGCGTCTGTAATTTTAAGGCCCGCGGTAATTTAGGCGTAGCTTTTTAGTCAGCTTTGGCCGCCGTTTCGCACATTGATTGGGTGGAGTAATTACTGAGCGAGGTGGAGCTGCATGCAGGGTGCAAGGGACGAGGCTGCATGCGAGAGGAGGGAAGTTGGGTTGCTGTACAAGCGCGTAATTAAGGCTGTGGCCAGTGCATGTTTGTTTTAGTGGGGTCTCTCTCTCTTACCCATTATACCATAAGGTAATATGGGCACATATAATTACATCTTTTCCATAACTGATGGTGCCTTGGTCCTAGAGATGTTGTCTAGGGGCCTTTTAAACCCAGAAGGAGGTAGTAGTAACAAAAGTGAGCGAAAATGGTATTGCAATGCTTAGAAACAAGGCCAAGGGTTCATACTTTCACTAGTTCAAGTTCTCTCAACAATGATAACATAATTGGATCATATAAAAATCCATCCATGTGCAACAAAGAGTAACTCCAAAGTCACTAATAGCAGAGAACAGACGAAGAGGTTATTGTAGGGTACGAAACCACCTCAAAGTTATTCTTTCTGATCGATCTATTGTGCTATTCCATAAGTGTCCCAAACAGCCCTAGAGTTTGTACTAAAATAACACCTTAAGACACACATCAACCAAAACACTAATGTCACCAAGATACACCAATGTCACCACAAGTATCCGCAGGTTTGATTATACGATATGCATCACACAATCTCATATTAATCTATTCAAACCAACACAAAGAACTTCAAAGAGTGCCCCTAAGTTTCTACCGGAGAGTCGAGACGAAAATGTGTGCCAACCCCTATGCATAAGTTCACAAGGTCACAGAACCCGCAAGGTGATCACCAAAACATACATCAAGTGGATCACGTGAATATCCCATTGTCACCACAGATAAGCACATGCAAGACATACATCAAGTGTTCTCAAATCCTTAAAGACTCAATCCGATAAGATAACTTCAAAGGGAAAAATCAATCCATTACAAGAAGGTAGAGGGGGAGAAACATCATAAGATCCAACTATAGTAGCAAAGCTCGCGGTACATCAAGATCATGCCAAATCAAGAACACGAGAGAGAGAGAGAGAGAGAGAGAGAGAGAGATAAAACACATAGCTACTGGTACATAGCCTCAGCCCCGAGAGTGAACTACTCCATCCTCGTTATGGAGAGCGCCGGGATGATGAAGATGGCCACGGGTGATGAGTCCCCCTTTCGGCAGGGTGCCGGAACAGGGTCCCGATTGGTTTTTGGTGGCTACAGAGGCTTGCGGCGGCGGAACTCCCGATCTTTTTTCTCTTCTGAAAGTTTGGGGATATATAAGAGGTGTTGGCATCGGGAACAAGTCAAGAGGGTCCACGAGGCAGCCACAAGGTAGGGGGGCACGCCCAGGGTTAGGGCATGCCCTCCACCCTTGTGGTGGCCTCGGGATTCTTCTGGTCCATCTCGGATGCTCTGTGGTCTTCTTCTGGTCCAAAAATAATCTCCGTAAATTTTAAGTCAATTGGGCTCCGTTTGATATTCTTTTTCTACGAAACTCAAAAACAAGGAAAAATAGAAACTGGCACTGGGTCTAGGTTAATAGGTCAGTCCCAAAAATAATACAAAATAGAATATAATTGCATATAAAACATCCAAGATGGATAATATAATAGCATGGAACAATAAAAAATTATATATACATTGGAGACGTATCACGCATTCCCAAGCTTAATTCCTGCTCGTCCTCGATTAGGTATATGATAAAAATGTAATTTTTGATGTGGAATGCTACCTAACATATTTATTCATGTATTCTTCTCTATTGTGGCAAGAATATTCAGATCCATAAGATTGAAAACAAAAGTTTAATATTGACATGAAAACGATAATATTTCAAGCATACTAATAAAGCAATCATGTCTTCTCAAAATATCATGGACATAGAAAGCTATCCCTACAAAATCATATAGTCTGGCTATGCTCCATCTTCATCACACAAAATATTTAAATCAAGCACAACCCCGATGACAAGCCAAGCAATTGCTTCATACTTTTGATGTTCCCAAACCTTTTCAACTTTCACACAATACATGAGTATGAGCCATGGACATAGCACTATAGGTGGAATAGAATATGGTGGTTGTGGAGAAGAAAAAAAGAAGGAGATAGTCTCACATCAACTAGGCGTATAAACGGGTGTCGTGGTGGGCGCGCGGAAGATGGCATGGGATGGCTAAAGAGAGGAGGAGGCTCGAGCGCACTGGTGGGCTCCAAAGGCGAGGTTGGCATGAGCGAGCACGTGACGCAAGACATACCCAGGTTTGGGGCTCTTAGACGAGATAATACCCTTAGTCCTGCCGAGTGTGGTTGCTGTGTAACAGTACAGAGCTGCTCCTAGAGCTGTGTGGAGGAAGAAGGAAGGATGGCCAAGGCTTGGGCTGCTCCCTCTTCCAGTGGATTCTACAGATCGGGTGGCTAGGTTACTGTGTGCTTTCTTGTGAGCGTCAGAGCTCGTTGGGGGTTTTATAGGCCAACCCCCTAGGGGTACAATGGTAATGTTACAAGGTCATAGGGTCGGGTCGTCAATGTTTGGGGACCCAGAGCTGGGACCTGCCGGATGCATGTGGTTTGCTGGGTTCCCCTAGGCACGAGCCCTGCATGCCTAAGGGCACTGTTCGCCGTCTTGTCGATAGCGAGGAGTGGCCGAGTCGAGTCGGGTACAGTGACGCCCCGTCAGGTCGCCGCTTTATGGCATCAGTGGTGACATCGAGGCACTGTTGCCACGCCAGCCTTGGTCAACGGAAAGGTGAGGGGCACTGTTGCCTTGTTCCAGCTGACCAGAGGCATGGGCTGGGCACTGTTGCCTCGGTCATTTGGTAGATGGAGACTCGTCCCATCGTACGGCCTGGATGGGATGGGAGATGACTCGTGGCTGGGTTGAGGAACACGCCAAGGGTGGTGCTGGCTTGTTGGAGAAGTCTTGGTGTGCCGGGTTCGTCTGCCTTGAGCTTGTTGTCGGGGCCGAGTCGAGGAACCAGGCCGGGTCAGAGAGTTCGGCCGGGTCGAGGTGCTTGGCCGGGTTGGGCGACCCGGTCAAGCGTGAGCCGGCTAGAGGGGCGGTGCTGACCCCGTCCATTGCCTGCCTGGGGTTCATCCCCCCGATAGTAGACCCCAAAATTGTGAAGGTCCTCCGTCTTCGGATGGGAGGGCCTTTGTAGTTTCCCCCCTTGAAGAGGTGAATCTTGTGGCTGCCGGGTCCGGCTACACCCACTATGTGCTGGTTTCCGGAAACCGGATCATGGCATCTCGGCAGTGGCGGGAAACCAAAGGGCCCGTCGAATCTTGGGGCCATCCCTCGGGCTTCGCGCGGACGCCATGTGGCGCCTAGAAGTCGGAGGGGCCTGACAGGCCATGCGCGTGACGGGACTAGGTGATGCATTGGGGCCTACCGCCGAGCGTCCTTGGCCCACGCGCGCGGATTTATTGCAGCGTCCGCAGGTCGGTTGCTCTTCGCCTTGCAGTTATTGCGTGCGTACGTGCGCACTTATTGCAGGGAAATGGGAAATGCGAGCGCAAACGATCCCACTCCCCCATGTTCGAACTAGGGCATATAAATTGGGCGAGGGGGAGGCGGACATCATTCTCGCTCGCGCTCCCTGCCTATTCATCCTCCCTCTGCTTCTTGCGACCGCTGCGCTGCGACGCCTGCTGCTTCGAGCAGGGCTTTGTTGCCGCTTGTCTTCCATCTTTATCTTACATTCACCATCAATGGCGCTGTCGTCGGGCTCCTAGATGGGCTCGACCGTTACCACCGACAACATCGCCTATCTCCGCACCACCCGGCGCCTGCCAGGGGAGACAGATATCGTGGTGCGCCTACCGGAGGGCGAGCAGAGGCCGTTGGCCGTGGGCTTGGAGCGCGTCGTCTTCTTCCCGCATTTCAAGCGCGGGTTCGGTCTACCGGCGAGCGCCTTCTTCCGCAACTTCCTAGAGTTCTTTGGGCTGCAACCCCATCATCTTGGCGCTGGCGCCATCGTACAACTTTCTAGCTTCGTCACCCTCTGCGAGGGATACCTGGGGGTCGAGCCTACAATCGACCTCTGGGCGCGCTTTTTCTCCCTGAAGCAGCAAGGGCCGACGGCTGGGGAGTTCTCCGACTGCGGGGCTGCCGTCATCACGAAGCGGTCGAGCGCTGACTTCCCCAAGATACCGCTGGAGGATTCTGCCAAGAAATGGCAGAACTCTTTCTTCTACGTCAGCAATCTTGGTGCGGACCGCATCAACCTGCCAGCCTTCGTCGACGCGTCGCCGTGGGCGAAGATAAACTGGGGCTATAACCCCAGGCACCCGTCGTAGGAGATACTCAACCTCTGTGAGCGGGTGTTAGTGATGAAGTCATGAGAGGGGCTCAGTGGCACTGACCTCATCGCCGCCTTCATAATGCACCGGATTCTATTGGTGCTGCGGAGCAGCTGCCTCATCAGCCAGATGGCCGGCCTTCAGGACCCCAACCGCCTGGCGGCCACGCTTCTAGGGGCGGACCAGATTGTGCGCCGGGTCAACAACATCTCCAAGGCCGTGATGAGGGACGATTGGCAGTTCGGCAAGCCGTCGTACAACCGCTCGAGTCTGGCGCCCATGGTGAGTCTCTCGTCTTCATATTTTGCTGCTGCGCATCTCCTTATCCGTGACGACGCGATGCGGGAGGTGCTTCTGAATGCCATCCGACATCCTTACGCCCGGACGCCGTCGCAGGTGGTACGGGCCGTGTCGGAGGAGCCTGCGGCGTACGGCGGAGGGGAGGAGGCGGACGCCGATGTTGGTGTGGGGCGCCCTGCAGGTAAGTCTTGTTTTCTTCATATTTCTTCATCGAGTTGCCAGGCGTGATGCGTCACGGGCAGCGCTAATGCGGGCTGTTGGTGCAGCAGTGCTGGGCAGAGGAGGCGAAGGTGAAGGCGGCACCGGGTCGTCGCGAGGGACGCCAGCGACGAGCCGACCGCATGGGAAGGACAACATCGGGCCGTGGCCGCTAGCTGCGAAGTGCGCAGTGGACCCGGACGGGGGTGCGAGACCGGCCGCCAAGAGGAGGCGCGGTGCTGCGCAGGAGAGGCCGGCGAGACCCGCCAGGGTAAGTTTTCCTTTTCCTTGTGTCCGAGTGGGCGAGCATCCCTGCTCGTCGCTTATTTGGTCTTGATCTTTAGGTCACCATTTTCACTGGCAAAGGCGGCGGCGGAGGCCGCGACTACCAAGGGCACCGCGTTCCGGAGGAGCCGGTCCACCGCCATTGACCATGACAAGGAGGAGCAGGCGGGCCTGGACCTTGGCCTGCACCCGGCCGGTGCCGAGGACTTGGCCTGGCAAGACCGGAACCGGGCCAAGGTGGAGCTGGAGGCGGCATCGGTCTAGGCCTGGACCAACGCCGCCGCGATGTGGGCATGAGCCGACGAGGACCCAGCGTGGCCGGAGATGTCGTAGTGGACGGTGGTGTCGGCGAGGGTCTTCGAGCCATCGTCGTTGAGGGAGCGTAGCCAAGGAGGCCGCGCGGAGGTGGTGGACCTCGGCCGGGAGGTCGTGGTCGTTGGGGACGACACCCCGCCGCGGACCGCCATGGTTAGCGGGCGAGGGTTGACAGAAGCGGCGGCGATGCCGTCTTGGAGGAGGCGCCGCGGATGGCGCCACAGGGGACGCCTCGGGAGTTGGCGAGCGAGGCGCCGCAGGCCACCCCGGCTGCCGAGGCGTCGGTGGTGCTGCAGGCCGCTCGGGTAGCCGAGTCGGAGGTGGTGCCGGAGAGGGCGTTGGCGAGCATGCCGGCCGCGGGCGGAGCGGCTGTTGGAGACCACGCCCTAGTGCCCACACCAGGAGGACGTCGGCCTGCCGCGTCGCTGCCGGCAAGGGGCAGGGCCGGCATGTTCTTTGGACCTCAGACCCAGGAGGACGCGGCGATGGACGCCGTCAGCCGCCGCCTGCGCGGGCGGACGGACCGGATCGAGGACTTCATCCATGCCTAGGTGGACCGGACGCGGGAGCTGGAGCACGCCATGATGGTAAGCTCCCTTTCCCCCTTCTGATATTTCTTCCTTTGTGGTTCTTCTCTTTGGGGGTGCACTAGCACACCCGCTGGGTGTAGCTCCAGAGGTTCGAGCCAACTATGTAGTAGTTGGGTCGAATCTTTAAAATGTCGTCTTTGTGTTGAATGTTACTTTGTTACAGCAACTCGATGCCTACCAGGTTGGCGTCTTCAACCGCCTCCTGGGCAAGTATCGGGAGCTCAAGAAGGAGCTCGCCGCCAAGGAGGAGGAGCTACACGTCGCCGCAGGTACTTTTTGCGCTCTTTTTTTAGGGGCGGGGGGCGTGCTGGCGCACCTACAGGGTGTAGCCCCCGAGATTCCGGCCAACTGTGCAACAGTTGGGTTGAATCTTAAAACATGGTTCTTCGTTTCTGAATCTTCTTCTTTTTTGTAGCCGAGGTGCTATCTCGGCAGACCCGGCTGCTTTGGGCCGGCCTTCATTAACACCGGCTTGTTGCCGATGCCGGCCATCTTGGAGCGGAGGTGGCGCACACGTAAGTGGAGGCGGCGGCGGCCCAGCGGTCGCTCGATGAAGCCAACCGGCTGCGGGAGCAGTTGGCAGGCGACAAGAGCCGCCTCGAGGCCGAGGTGGAGCGCCTTAAGGCGGAAGCCGCCAAGGTGGTGGAGGCCCACTGGGCCCTGGCCGAGGCGGACCAGCAGCACGGCAAGCTGGCTGACGACAAGGGCCAGCTCCAGGCCAAGCTGCAGCGCTTGAAGGGGCAGACGGCCGTGGCAGAGGAGACACGTCGGGAGGAGACCCACCGCCGCGAGGCGTCCGAGAAGGAGACCGAGGACTAGGACGCCGAGCTGAAGGCGGCCCTTGCCAAGGTGGCAGACTTGGAGAAGACGCTCCAGGAGCGTTACCGTACCATTGATCGGGAGCAGCATGGTATGTTGTTCGAAACGCAGCACTTGGAAGAATCCTTCTCCAGTAAGTGCTTTTTCTTGAGTTTCGCCGGGTTGGGATCCCGACTTCTTATTCTTGGTGCCCTTTTTCTGACTTGCTTCTTTTTCTGACAAGGGCCTTCTCTCAGACGCATCAGCTGGCGGAGGAGGCCGTCCGCTTCCCACGCGACCTGCTGGGGGTCGTTGGCTCCGGGACCAATCCGCACGTGGCCTGGACCTTCCAGGAGATCGTGACCGCCACCAAGGCTTGTCTCCGGGTCTTGGGCGATCAAATGGGGCGGCTCTCCCAGGCTGGCGCGGCGATGACGGCGGCCCTCTGGCCGGGTTCCGTTGCGCTGAGTAGCTTCACGCGGCTGGCGCGATGGCTGGAGATGGGGCCCGACCGGCTCCATGAGTGGTGCATTTCCGCCGCCCATTCACGAGCCGAGATGGTGCTCCGGTTTGTCTTGTCCTGGCACTCGGACCTGCAATTGGACGCGTTGATGGGCCAGCGGGCCAGCTCAGAGGAGCAGCTGTAGGCGCAGTCCGGGCAGATTGCTGCTCGGGCCAGCTACATCGCCGGGTTCGCCTTCCATGACGAGTTCCACTCGGAGCAGGCGGAGGATAGCGGAGTCGTGCCTGGCAATGACTACGGCTTGCTTCTGCACAACCGGAGGAAAGCTCCGAGGAGACGGACGTCTACCGCGACGGGGGTGCCGAGGAGGGGACACCGGCACTTCGGCAGACCCGGAGGCTGCCGCAGGGGAGCCGTCAGCTGCACGACCCAGAGCTGGAGACGCCTAAGGCCGTCCTGTTTAGAATTAGTGAAAATTTGTGTTAGGTAGCAGGTCCACCCACCCACTGGGGGTTTCTGGGTGTAATGAACTCTGGCCGTGGGCTTGCTTGGCTTCGGCTTCGGTGTACATCGTGACACGCGGCGAGTTGAACTCGACGTCTGTCGGGATGATGGCCTAGGCTCCATAGACGAGGAAGAACTGGGTGAACCCGGTCGACAAGTTTGGCGTGGTTCGGAGACTCCAGAGGACGTCCGGAAACTTGTCGAGCCAGCTGTTGGGTGAGCGGATGAGCGGCCCGATGAGCCGTGGCTTGATGCCGGATAGGATAAGGTTGTTTGCCCGCTCGACCTTCCCGTTGGAATGTGGTTGCACAATGGAGGCCAGGTCAAGGTGGATGCCGTAGACGGAGCAGTATTGCATGAGCGCGCCTTTGGCGAAGTTCGTGCCGTTGTCTGTGATGATGCTGTTCGGCACACCGTAGCGTACTGCGATATCTTTGATGAACCGGACGACCGTCAGCCCGTCCAGTTTCTTGATTGGCCTTCCTTTGATCCACTTCGTGAACTTGTCCACCGCCACCTGCAAGTGCATCATGCCGCCTCGGGCGGTTTTGACGGGTCCCACTATGTCGAGTCCCCAGACCGCGAAGGGCCAGGCGATCGGGATGGTGCGGAGTTCTGACGCCTGCTGGTGGCTGCGCTTCCTGAAGTGCTGGCATCCCTCGCACTTGAGGATGAGTGACTCGGCGTCTTGGAGGGCTGTTGGCCGTAGAAGCCATGGCGGAAATCCTTGGCCACCAGGGACCGCGAGGTGGCGCAGTGCCCGCACTCGCCCTGGTGTATGTCGAGAAGGATCTCAACGCCTTGGTCCTGCTTGACGCAGCGCTGTAACGTGCCGGTGGAGCTGCGTTTGACGAGCTCGTTGTTGATGATGTTGTAGGCGGACGCCCGACGTTGCACGTGCCGGGCCTCGGTCTCTTCCATGGGGAGGGCCCCGTTCTCCAGGAACTCCGAGATGGGCAGGGCCGAAGACGGAGCCTTCACCACGGCAAAGACGGCCACTGTGGTGGGCTCCGGGTCGGCAGCCCCTGGGTTGGGGATGGCGGCGGCCGGGATGATGGCGATGGTGGCCGGCTTGGTGGCTTCGGTCTCCGGGTCGAGATCGGCAGCCCTCGGGCTGGGTTCGGCAGCCCCCGGGCCGGGTTCGGCAGCCCCCGGGCCGGGTTCAGAAGTCCCCGGGCCGGGTTGAGGCGTGGTCGGGTCGTCCAGGACGTGGATGGACTCGGAGTCCGGAGACGGCTTAAAGGACGGCTTATGCAGGTGCTCAAGGGAGACGCCGGCCTGGATGGACTGCCGGGACAAGGCGATCTTGGAGAGCGTGTCGGCTGCCTCGTTCTCCGTGTGCGGGGCATGGAGGAACTCACAGCCTTCGAAGGATCTGGACAGCTTCTGGATGAGGAAGCGATAGCTTGCCATGTTGGAGTCGCGGGCGTCCCACTCGCCGGAGCACTGCTGCACCACCAGGTCCGAGTCGCCGTAGCATAGGATGCACCGGATGACGAGTTTCTTGGCAAGCCGGAGGCCATGCACAAGGGCTTCATACTCGGCGACATTGTTGGAGGCGGCGAAATGGATCTGGAGCGCCTAGCAAAGTCGGTCGCCCTTCGGGGAATACATCACAATGTCGGCCCCTAGGCCGAGTTGCATCTTGGAGCCGTTGAAGTGCATGCGCCAGTGCATCGAGTCTGGTGGCGATGTCAAGTACTGGGTCTGGGTCTAGTCGACGAGGAAGTGTGCCAGGGCCAGGGACTTGATTATGGTGCGGGGCTCGTAGAGAATGGTGTGGCCGGCACCCACTTGGCAACCCGACTAGAGGCATCCCGGCACCCGATGATCTCGCCGAGGGGGGGCGTACTAACCACAGTGATAACATGCTCCTGGAAATAATGCTTCAACTTCTTGGCGGTGAAGTACACACCGTAACACATCTTTTGGTAATGCAGGTAGTTCTGCTTGGAGGCGGAGAGCACTTCGCTCAAGTAGTAGACCGGCCGTTGGACGGCTTGAACCTTGCCCTTCTCTGGTCGCTCGACCACCAGCACCGTGCTGACCGACCGTGAGGTCACAGCAATATAGAGCAACATCGGCTCCTTCTCGGCCGGCGTGGCCAGGGCGGGTGCGGTGGAGAGCATGTGCTTGAGGTCCCGGAAAGCTTCGTTCGCCTGGCCGTTCCACTCGAACGACATCGTCTTCTTCATTAGCTGGTACAGGGGCAAGGCCCTCACGCCCAGTCAGTTGAGAAACCGGCTAACCGAGGCCAAGCAGCCGGTGAATTTCTGGACATTGCGCAGCCGGGCCGGCTAGTGCACGCGCTTGATGGCTTTGATCTTCTCCGGGTCCACCTCAATGCAGCGCTCCGAGATGAGGAAGCCGAGTAGCTTTCCGACCGGGACGACAAAAACGTATTTCTCCGGGTTGAGCTTGACATTGTATTCGCGCAGGTTGCCGAATGTTTCCTTCAGGTCGTCGAGGAGCATGAGGTGCTGCTTGGTCTTCACCATGATGTCATCCACGTAAACGTCGATGTTGCGGCCGAGTTGCGGCAGCAAGCATTTTTGCATGCAGCGCTGGAAAGTGGCGTCGGCGTTCTTCAAGCTAAATGACATGGTGATGTAGCAATACGCCCCAAAGTGCGTGATGAAGGATGTCTTCAGGGCGTCAGCCGGGTCCAGCTTGATCTTGTGGTAGCCGGACTAAGCATCCAGGAAGGACAGGAGTTCGGACCAGGCGGTCGAGTCGATGACTTGGTCGATCCGCGGGAGGGCGAACGGATCTTTGGGACAGGCCTTGTTCAGGCTGGTGTAGTCGATACATATGCGCCAGGTCTTGTTTTTGTTAAGGATGAGCACTGGGTTGGCCAGCCACTTGGGGTGGAACACTTCCATGATGAAGCCGGCCGCCAAGAGCTTGGCGACCTCTTCACCGATGGTTCTTCTCTTCTCTTTAGAAAATTGTCGTAGGGGTTGTCGGACAGGCTTGGCATCCTTGTGGATGTGGAGTTTGTGCTCGGCGTACTTCCTCGGGATACCCGGCATGTCCTTTGGGGTCCATGAAGAAATATCCCGATTGTCATGGAGGAGGTCAACGAGCTCGCCTTCCTATTTGCTGTCGAGGCGGGTGCCTATGACCACGTACTTGCTACTACTGGGGTCTTCCAGGTTCAGCTTCACTCTCTTGGTCTCCTTGGAGGGCTTGAAGGTGGCCTAGTCAGCCGACTCCTCGGCTGGGATCGGCACGGCTGACACTTTGCTGGCCAGGGCGACGACCCAGTCGAGCTGGCGCCACTCCTCGGCTATGAACAGCGACTCGACCAGCTTGGCGCCGTCTCAGGCACACTCCGGGGACTTGCGGTAGTCGTCGGTGATGGTGATGGGGCCCTTTGGACCCGGCAACTTCATCTTCAGGTAGGCGTAGTGGGGGACCACCATGAACTTGGCGAGCGCGGGTCGGCCCAGAATGCGTGGTATGCGCTGGATAGGTCCACCACCTCGAACCAAATTGGTTCATGCCGGAAGTGACTGCTGTCACTAAACAGGACGTCGAGTCGGACCCGGCCAATGGGAGAGCAGGAGAGGCCGGGAACAATGTCGTGGAAGATCGTCCGAGTTGGCTCAAGGTCCTTGGCCTCGAGTCCGAGCTTGGTCATGGTGTCATGGTAGAGGATGTTCATGCTGTTGCCGCCGTCGATGAGGACTCGGAAGAACTTGCACGTGCATCATGGCGCGACGATGGTGGGGTTGAGGACGAGGGCATGGCCACCTAGATTCGGCATGACGACCGGGTGGTCCTCCCGGGACCATGTGACCGGGCAGTCCGACCAGTGCATGTATTCCGACTTGGCTGGGACGACAGTGTTCACCTCCTACCGGAGGAGGCGTTTGTTGCGCTTGTCATCGCCGATGCTGGTGAAGATGACATAGGCTGTGTTCTGGTCCGGGTAGGCGTCGTCGCGCATGGTGCCGCCGGCTGGAGGCAGTGGAGGAGGCGGAGGCGGCTGGCCCGCGCTTGGAGCCAGAGCCGGAGGAGGCGGGACGTCGCCCCTCATTATGCGCTTGGTGATGCCGCACTGCCGAAGCGTGTGCGTGGACGGCCTCGTGCCACTATGGTGCTTGCAGGGAGCATCGAGCATCTCCTCGAAAATCATGGTGGGCTGCCATGCTGCCTTGCTGGTCTGCCGACGTTTGGCCTCCGGGTTGGCCACGGGCTCGGTGGCCGTGACAAGTCAGTTATCGTAGCACTGGGCTGGTTGATCAGCCTTGCGCTTGTGGTTCTGCTGGTTGTGCTGCTGCCGACTACCTTCACCGGCCGGGTTCGGAAGGGGAACCGACTTTGCTTTACCGGCTTCATCTAACACCACATGGATCTTCATGGCGGAGTCGGCGTTGGCGTACTTGTCCGCCGTCACCATGAGCACGGTCATGGTGGCCGGCTCGGAGCGCAACAACTTGTGCTTGAGGAGGGTGCCATCTCGGCACCTGTTGACGAAGTACTGGATTGCTTGGACCTTGTGGGTGCCCTCGGAGTTGTTCCGGAGCTCGGTCCAGCGTGCGAGGTACTCGCGGCCGGTCTCCGTCGGCCTCTGCATGCACATGGCGAGCTGGCTGGGGAGGCCGGGTCGCCGATAGGTTCCCGTGAAGTTCTGGACGAAGGCCTGCTCGAAGTCAACCCACATATTGACGCTGCCCACCGGCAGACTGTTCAACCAGGTGTGGGCTGACTCTTGGAGCATGAGCGGTGCGTAGCGCACGGCGAGTCGGTGGTTGCTCTTGTGATGCCGATGGTGGTGGTGTAGTCGGTGACCCAATCCTCCAGCTTCGCGGCTCCGTTGTACTTGGGGGTTGCTAACCCACAAGTATAGCGGATCGCAACAGTTTTCGTTAAGTAAGAGTGTCGAACCCAACGAGGAGCTAAAGGTAGAATAAATATTCCCTCAAGTTCTATCCACCACCGATACAACTCTACGCACGCTTGACGTTCGCTTTACCTAGAACAAGTATGAAACTAGAAGTACTTTGTAGGTGTGAAAGGCTAGGTTTGCAAGACAATAAAGAGCACCTAAACATAAACTAGGGGCTGTTTAGATAAAGAGCAAGAAAGTAAATATAGTGAGTGTGGAAAAGTGGTGGTAGGAGTTGTGAAATTGTCCCTAAGCAATTGACTATGTTACTAGACCGGTAATCACTATTGCAATTCTATTTGAGGGAGAGGCATAAGCTAACATACTTTATCTACTTGGATCATATGCACTTATGATTGGAATTCTAGCAAGCATCCGCAACTACTAAAGATTCATTAAGGTAAAAACCCAACCATAGCATTAAAGCATCAAGTCCCCTTTTATCCCATACGTAAACAACCTACTTACTCGGGTCTGTGCTTCTGTCACTCACGCCACCCACCATAAGAAAATCATGAACATATAGCAAACCCTACAACGGGGATCCCTCGCGCTTGCGCGACACGGAGAGCACCATAGGACAGCACCAATAATAAAACATGCAACTCAAACCAATCATAGCAATTCATCAATCACCGGTACGACAATGAAAATCTACTCAGACATTATAGGATGCCAACACATCATTGGATAATAATATGAAGCATAAAGCACCATGTTCAAGTAGAGGGTACAGCGGGTTGCGGGAGAGTGGACCGCTGTATATAGAAGGGGGAAGGTGATGGAGATGTTGGTGAAGATGACGGCGGTGTTGGTGAAGATCGCGGTGATGACGATGGCCCCCGGCAGCGCTCCGGCGCCACCGGAAGCAAGGGGGAGAGAGGGCCCCTTCTTCTTCTTATTCCTTGACCTCCTCCCTAGATGGGAGAAGGTTTTCCCCTCTGGTCCTTGGCTCCCATGGCTTGGGAGGGGCGAGAGCCCCTCCGAGATTGGATCTATCTCTCTGTTTCTGCGTTCTCTGATTCTACCCCTTCACTGTTTCCTTTATATCTGGAGATCCGTAACTCCGATTGGGGTGAATCTTTCGCCCAGATCTTTCTCATAAAATTAGCTTTCTTGTTCCAAAACAAGAGCGTCAACCGCCTTACGGGTGGACCACGAGGGTCAGGGGCTCACCCCCTACGTCGTGACCACCCCGGACATCGTTTCGAGTTGATTTCACTTCCCAAAAATAATAAATATTCCAAAAAAAATCTCCGCCCATTTTTATCCTGTTTGGAGTCCGTTTGATATTGGGTTTATGAGTAACAAAAAACATGCAACATACAGGAGCTGGATCAATATGTTAGTCCCAAAAATAATATAAAAAGTCGCCAAAAGTATATGAAAGTTGAATAATATTGGCATGGAACAATCAAAAATTATAGATACGACGGAGACGTATCAGGGGTGTCGCTGGGGAGCGTGAACCCTTTTGGAAAGGGCTCCTCCCGGATGCGCGGGCCAAAGCACGCCGGTCCGAAGGCACCACCTTCCTCCACCTCCAGGGAGAAAGCAAGCCGGTCGAGGAGATGGACAGCGTCGGTGTCGTTGATGGCGCGCGCGCCGAGTCGGCTGGCGACCGGGCCACAGGGGGGCGGGTCGGTTGGAGCCGGACGCCGACCGGGATGGTCGGGTCCGCGTCGGTTTTCTGGATCCGGCTCATTGCCCAAGCCGCCTGCGGCTGTCGGGGTCGGGTCACGCCTAATCCGGGTGCGGCCGGAGTGCGCCTCGCCGGGTGGTGAGGACGTCGTGTGCTGGTGATCACCACGTTTGGCAGCGCGGGCGGAGCCCGATCCCGCTGGCTTGGCGAGGCTGTTGAGGCGGTCCTGCTGCGTGCTGGCCGCGTCGAGGAGGTTGCCCATCCGCTTGACGCGCTCCCTCAGTTCCTCGCCCAAGAGCTGGTCCAGGCCGACCGCGGATGCCTCGGTAGCGCACATGTTCTTCACGGGAGTCTCGTAGATGGGCGGGATGGCGCTGATGGCGTGGCCGATCGCTGTCGGTGTCAATACCGGCGGATCTCGGGTAGGGAGTCCCGAACTGTGAGTCTAAGTCTAATGGTAACAGGAGGTGGGGGACATGGTGTTTACCTAGGTTCGGGCCCTCTCTATGGAGGTAATACGCTACTTCCTGCTTGATTGATCTTGATGATATGAGTATTACAAAAGTTGATCTACCACGAGATCGTAATGGCTAAACCCTAGGAGCTAGCCTATGATTATGAGTGTTCTTGTCGTAGAGACTAAACCCTCATATTTATATAGACACTAGAGGCGGCTAGGGTTACACAAGGTCGGTTACAGAGAAAGGAATCTACATATCCGAATCGCCAAGCTTGCCTTCCACGCAAAGGAGAGTCCCATCCGGACACGGGACGAAGTCCTCTATCTTGTATCTACATAGCCCAATAGTCCGGCCCATGTATATAGTCCGGCTGTCCGAGGACCCCTTAATCCAGGACTCCCTCAGTAGCCCCTGAACCAGGCTTCAATGATGATGAGTCCGGCACGCAGATTGTCTTCGGCATTGCAAGGAGGGTTCCTTCTCCGAATACTTCAAAGTAGATCTTGAACACAAGAATCGTGTCCGACTCTACAAAAAAAATTCCACATACCACCGTAGAAAGTATAATGTATTCACGAGTCTAATCCGCTGACAATTTTTGCAACACGACATTACGTCATCGTGCGGCCATTATTTTGAATCGTTTTTCCAGCCTCCTACTCCTTGTTTCGCGAGGCGGTTCTATTAGCACGTCTTGTCGAAGCAGAGATCGTGTCCCCTTATTACAGGATTCTCATCAATAGGGGCGTGGATAACCCAACCATTCCGTTGGTATGATTCCTTGGGAATAGGCATGTTTCAAGGCCACATAGGGGACGTTTGATATTCATCCTCTTTATAAAGAGGCCAAGACTTGTCTTTTTCTTTCCGCGCTAATCCTCTCCTCCTCCCACCTCAAGTTCCAATACCCAAGGTTCAACCCAGTCGCTTCGGACCTCCGACCATGTCCGGATCCAGCCTTCAAGGCCGGTAGATGGCCTCTTCTGTCACAGTGGAGGACATCACGAAGCTCAGGGAGGCAAGGTACTTGACTACGGAAATCCTTCACAGGCTTCCTGCTCAAGGGCAGGTTATCCCTACTTCGAGATCCAATGAGAGGGTTGTGTTCATCTCTCACTTCCTCTGAGGGCGAGACTTTGCTCTTCATCCCTTTGTTCGAGGGCTCATGTTCTATTACGGGCTAGATTCATGATCTAGCTCCAGACTCCTTCCTTCACATCTCGTCATTCATTATTGTGTGTGAGGCCTTCCTTTGTATCTCTTCACACTTCGACTTGTGGCTCAAGACCTTTAATGTGAAGCTGAAGATAATCGATGGGAGACACGCGGAGTGCGGAGGTGATATAATAAGCAATTTTACCAATACTTTATGGCCAAAGGGTTCCTTCCCGGAAACTTCTGACCTATGGCAATGGGAGTGGTTTTATAACACAACACCCTATGGTAAAAGGTGGGTGGCTACACCTGCCTTCCGATCTGGCCCTCCGCCACAGCTTGCATCGTGGGTCAACAAGGGCCTGGACTGGGGATCGCTAGATGAAGTGCAGACAATGCAAAGCCACATTCGGGACCTTATCGAGAAGGACATCAGTATTGTCAAAGTAATCCAAGTAATGCTAGTTCGTCGGGTCCTACCATGCCAGCGACGACCTCTCCGCATGTGAGAGTTCAATCCGGAAGGACCGCGAACCATTCAGCACTTCTTCGGCATGACGCTCGAAGGGATGTATAAATTATTCTTCGGATCACGAAAAATGTGTCTGGACACTACGGAGGACGCAGGCCTTGACTACAACCACCCAGATAATTCGGTAAGAAATCAACCACCAAACACATTTCCGTTATGTTTCTTATAACAATATTATGAAAAAAACCATACTCGGCCAAGGCTGGATAAAGAAGGCGGAGAGGATCAGGTGTTCGGCCGCTCTTCCCGAAGATTCAGCGGATCTGGTGTTAACCAGGATGCTAGCTCGGGCACCTTATCAAGTGCCATCGGGGGAGGACAAGGAGAAGAGTGAGAAGAAAAGGACTACCTCCAGAGATTTGGAGGTAGAAGCTTCCAAGCGAGGGAAGAAATCCCCGTCAGGGGGTTCTGGCTCGGGAGGTGATATTACCGCGCAGTGCCCACATAGGGACCAGCCTTTAGCTGAATCATAAGTGAACAAAGGTGTTTTTAAGCATACTCCGTTCTTTTCCTGGTTGTGAGGGTAGTATTTGAAACGCAAGTTTTTGCTGTTCGGCCTACAACCTCCCTCCACAATCTTCATCCTCGGGTGATCTTCTTCCAGAGATGATGGAGAGCGAAACGCCTCCTCACACTTCCCCGCCCCATAGGGCAGATGACCCTGAGGTGTCGTCCGGAGGATCTCTCCCGACCAGCAAAGGAGGACTAGGCCAGAAGGAGACACTTCGGTCGCCCAGGGTCCGGGGTGTTTGGCTCCTAAAGAGACCAACAATAGAAACCTCGGACTATTCGATATTCAGCCGGATATGTTGACGGACATACTGCGGCAAGCACCTGTCTCAAAGGAACATCGTGCCTTGATGGGTACGGTGATTGAGAGAGTTTCATCCGCAAAAAGCGGATTGAATGAGGCTTTTATGAGCCTGCTAAGAGGCTTCGAGGTACATAATATAACATTGCCAATTGTGTTGTAAACACAAGGCATGCCAGTGTATAGATAGTAGCCCCTGGGACTCTGGTTGCCGTCCGAACGGAGGCGAACAGAGGATCAAAAAAGATATATGAGCTCAGGAAATAATTTTGCCAATTGACACACAGGCTGCTTCAACCCTGGCGACTGCCCTGGCTGCAGAGGTTGCCGAACTGAAGCGGCAACTTGGCATGGCGGATGATGACATCACGCTCATAAACAAGCGGCTCGATGAGGCGCAATGTATGTCTTCGGGGCAGTCAGTAAGTATAAATAGGAGCATGATGCTGAAAATGGTGATATGCTTAACTGCCAATGGTGTTGCCGCCATAGAAACCCTTCGGGCTGAGCTTGCCCGGGCCAAGGAGCATGCTAGGGTGAGTAATGCGGCTGCCGAAAAGGAAGCTGCTGATTTAAAAGCCAAACAGGATGTTCGGCGCCAAAGCGAGGAGAAAATATCCAACATGGCAGTTGAGCTAGAGGGTGCCAGAAGCCGATGTGAACTGCTCGAGAAAGAGAACCAAGAAAAAGCGGCTGACCTTGAGAAGGCCTTACAAGCGGCAAAGGAAACTAAGTCTGAGTCTAGAGCGGCTCGGGAGGAGATCCGGCAAGCTGGGGAGATCGCGGCTAGGAAGCCCTTCTTATTGCGAACTAAATTTGGCGATCCTAAGTATGCCCCACTTGATCAAATCTGGAGTTCACCGGACGCATATTTGGACTTGTCGAAGAATGCTTCAGATGCAACGCAGTTTTTCCAAGCCCAAGAAGGCCGTGAAGCGGAAAAACTTTTCTGGTCACAGTTTAGCATGCCAAAGTGTCTGCTGCTGCTAAACAAACAGATGACCGAATGGGCCGAGCTCAATAGGATATCTAGACTTGCCATGAAGGCTATCGTGGACCGGCTGTGGCCCGGGGAACCAAGTCTAAATAGTTATTTTGGTTTGGTGCAACGACTTGTTCATGCGGTGTCGCATATCGACACTGTCAAGCGATCAACGTGCATAGAAGGTGCATGGATGGCACTTGCCCACATCAAGACGTACTGGGCGAAGATGAAGGCCATCGATATTGAAACAAGGGGTCCACCAGAGGGCAAAGACACGCCAGAGCAGTATTTTGAAGAATTCTTAGAGGGTGCCCGCTTGATAGAGGGTCAGTGCTCGAAAAATATTATGTTCGAGTAAAATGTATCAAAATTGTAAGAACAATGCTTATGATAAATGAAGGCTTTATTTATACTTTTGCCTAAAAAGTATTTTAGCGCCTCCTGTGCGGCCGTTTTGTATATATATATAATCTGAAAGTTTACCAGTCGTCGACTCCAGCCCCTCGCGTATAACGTGGGGGTGTTTGCAGAATAATTGATCACTCTTAATCCAATGTATTGGTCCATTTAAGGAGGTGTCAATGCGGCGAACCAGGCAATCAGACTATAAGGCTTTAACACTTTCACTTAGCCATAGGACTTTGACAGTGGGGCAACTATATAGCCCCTTGTATGTACGCAGTTGTCTGAATACAGTGCGTTGTTCATATGTGACCAGAAAATTGGTCCTTCGTTAATGCATAAGGAATCATGAGGATTCCAATGAGTCATCGAGTGGTTGACCAGCTCTCACCGCATCATGACAGTCAGTTTTCGTCTTTCTCTATTGAAGTGCTCATCTGGAAGAACCCGGACACAATTGCAGTAGTTCTCCCTTTACTACCCTAGCCGATATAGCGGAACCTAGGGTAGCAAGCACATGAGCAGGGAAACCCAACTATTGACCAAAGACATGATTCGGAGGTGATGCATATAAGGACAAACTCGCGACGCCGAACACTTCCTAAGGTGTTCGGACTTTTTCGCCATATACCGGGCTGGATACAGCCCCTGGTAATAGACCCTGAATTCAAGGCACCTGCATCTATCTAGAGCGGGGGAAGAATGCTGGTGGTGAGAAAATAAAACTTCACACACATTATGAATCATGCTGCTTCTATAACCTCCATCATTAAGGCGGCAAGCCGTATTCTAACAGATAGTGCCAATAACCTCCTTGGACATTTTATATGATAGGAAAGTATAAAACAAAAAGCGATAAAAAAGGTTTACACAGGGCTTAATCTAAAAAGGAAACCTTAATGCGGGGCCCTGCTACACGTCTTCGCCTTTTTCTCTGTTGTGAAGTGTCCTTGAAGGGTATAGTGTGGTGGCCATCTACAAAAAGGGGGGAAAACCATGTGAAATGAGCTGGTGTGGCCATAAATAAAAGTGGTTCGTTTTAGTGAACCGTGAGGTATAACTTCTTCAGTCCGAATAGGGTCTAGCCGAACTATGGACTTTTTGTGCGCAGTGTGCACCCGGCGCCACCCGAGGAATTTTGAGTGTACAATTATGTGTACGTGGCGCGTGTGCCATCTCTGTGTTTCCACTGACCGTAATGACGCCGTGAGGTCCAGGCATTTTGAGTTTTAGATAAGCATATTGCGGGGCTGCATTAAAACGGGCGAAGGCCGTTCTTCCGAGTAGTGCATGATAGCCGCTTTGGAACAGAGCTATGTCTAAGATTAACTCTTCGCTTCGGAAGTTGTCAGGAGAGCCGAATACAACTTCCAATGTTAAGGAGCCCATGCAGCGGACTTCTACGCCCGGTATAACTCCTTTAAAGGTAGTGCTGCTTGGCTTGATTCTTGACGGGTCTATCCCCATGTTGTGGACAGTGACCTGATATATCAGATTGAGACTACTTCTTCCGTCCATAAGGACTCGGGTGAGGTGGTATCCATCGATTATTGGGTCAAGCACTAAGGCAGCCGAACCCCCGTGATGGATACTAGTCGGATGATCCCTGCGATCAAAGGTGATCGGATAGGCCGACCATGGGCTGAATTTGGGGGCGACAGGCTCGACAACATAGACTTCTCGGAGTGCGTGTTTGTGCTCCCTCTTTGGGATATGAGTGACATAGATCATGTTCACTGTTTTGATCTTCGGTGGAAATTTCTTCTATCCCCCCGTGTTTCACTGGCGAGATTCGTCCTCGTCTCCACTTTGAGGTCCCTTCCCTTTGTGTTCGGCGTTGAGCTAGACGGCCTGCTTGAATACCCAACATTCTCTGTTGGTATGATTAGCTGGTTTATTGGGAGTGCCATGAATCTGGCAGGGCCTATCTAGAATTTTATCAAGGCTGGATGGACCATCGTTGTTGCCTTTGAATGTCTTTTTCCGTTGACCGGGTCTGGAGCCCCTGAATCCGGCGTTCACCACTGTATTGTCTGGGCTTTCTTCATTGTTTCAATGTTTGTTTTTATTGCGTCATGGCTTTCCATTGCCATCCCTGACTTCTGATGTGCCAGGATCGCTGGTGCTACTATGAGCTAGCCAGCTGTCCTCACCCGCGCAAAAGCGGGTCATGACTGTAGTTAGGGATTCCATTGTCCTTGGCTTTTCCTGGCCGAGGTGTCTGGCTAGCCATTCATCCCGAATACTATGTTTGAAGGCCGCTAAGGCTTCGGCGTCCGGACAGTCGACGGTTTGGTTCTTCTTAGTGAGAAACCGGTTCCAAAGCTTACGGCTGACTCCCCGGGTTGTTGGAGTATGTGACTTAGATCGTCTGCGTCCGGAGGTCAGACATAGGTCCCTTGAAAATTGGCTCGAAAAGCATCCTCAAGCTCTTCCTAGCTTCCAATGGAATTTTTAGGGAGGCTTTTCAACCAGTGCCGAGCTGGTCCTTTTAGCTTGAGGGGTAAGTATTTGATGGCGTGGAGATCATCTCCGCGAGCCATGTGGGTGTTAAGAATAAAGTCTTCTATCCAGACCACATGGTCTATCGTTCCGTCGTATGCCTCGATATTTACGGGTTTAAACCTTTCTGGAAATTCGTGATCCAGCACCTCATTCGTGAAGCACAGGGGGTGCACGACACCCCTGTATTTGGCTGTGTCATGGCATGGGTCCCACGGTTGTAATATTCAGTGTTGGTTCCGAACTGGTAAGTGACCAGCATATTTGGTTTGATAATCATGGTCCTTTATAGGAGCAAGTTCCCTGGATCCATAGATGGACCTGGTTCTGCCAGCCTTTCTGTCTATGTTCTCACGTAGATCGTGTTCATGGTCCTGAGTTGCAACCTCCCTTCCTTTATGGGAAGGGGGCGCGAGTTTGTGTGTGGTGTTGCTAGCCGCTTTGTCTCGATAACAAGGTGGTTGGTCCGGCTTGTCGACCGTATTATTTTTCGGCGGTATGGGCGCAATAGCCTCATCGTCAAATTCGGGCAGCAGTTTTCGCTTAGGATAGCTCTTTGTTTGGTGATTACCACCATATTTTTCCTTAGTGTCGAGCACTTCGTTCCATCTTTCATTGTGCGTATCCTGTGCGGCTTTAAGCCGCCGCTTCTGTTTATTCAAGCTCCTCGCAGCGGTAATAAGTCTCTGGCGGAGGCGCTTTTGTTCAAAAGGTTTTTCCAGGACGATGAATGCATCGTCGCCCCATTTTGGAGATGGGTTGATAATTGGTATCTTCGGCATAGCTGTGTTCGGATAGCGGCCCCGAACTATGTTTGTTGTCATCTCGCTCGTCCTTCTCCATTGCTGGTTCTGCGGGGTCTTCATTGTCTTATGCGTCGTCCGGGGTATTATTTTCTCTTATGCCGGTATCGCTGTTTTTGCCATGGCGTGGTTTAGAGCGGTGCCACTGACGTCGGTGCTTTGGTTGTTTCTCAGGAGGTTTATCCTCAACTGGATCTTTTTTGTCATCGCCATTGTTCTCTTTGGGTGTATCCATCATGTATATGTCGTATGAGGAGGTGGCTGTCCAGCGCCCTATAGACGGTGGTTCCTGTTCCTCTCCGGCATCATCGTCCATACCGTCGATGTCTTCGGAGTCGAAATCGAGCATGTTGGTTAAGTAGTCGATAGTGGCTATCAAGTGGGTGGTGGGTGGGTGACAAAGTTCTTCGTCGTCCGCTTCCCACTCGAGCCGGACATAGTCCGGCCGAGAGTCTCCTGACAAGGAGAGGGATTTTAATGAGTTTAACACATCACCTAGAGGTGAGCGTTGGAAGATGTCCACGGAGCTGAACCCCAAGATCGATGCCCAGTTCGGTTCGATGGACGCGGATGTACGCGGTTCGGAACCTATAGCCGGAGATAAGTCTGAGGTTCTGGTGACACCAGCCCAGCTTGACGTTGGGTCTATGTGCGGCTCGAGCGCCGCTGAATCCATGGCTTCCAAGGTGGGGTCAGGCTTCCCGTCTTCGAATGATGCGATATGTTCTAGATCTAGGGCCAGAGCGGTTTCAGGCGCTATCCCCTGAGTGTTGCCCGGTGACAGATTTAAGTCATGCTCATCATGGTGGCAGGGGGCAGACGTCAGGGGATCAAATCCATCGAAGATCAAGTCTCCACGGATATCGACCACGAAATCCAGGCTTCCAAATCTGACCTGATAGCTAGGGGCATAGCTATCGATCTACTCTAGATGGCCAAGCGAATTGGCCCGCAGTGCGAAGCCGCCGAAAACGAAGATTTGTCCGGGGAGAAAGATCTCCCCCTGAACTGCGTTGTTGATGATGTTTGATGGAGCGATCAAGCCTTCTGGTGACGACACAGTGGAACTCCCAATGAAACCACCAATGTCGGTGTCAAAACCGGCGGATCTCGGGTAGGGGGTCTCGAATTGTGCGTCTAAGGCTAATGGTAACAGGAGGCAGGGGACACGATGTTTACCCAGGTTTGGGCCCTCTCTATTGAGGCAATACCCTACTTCCTGCTTGATTGATCTTGATGATATGAGTATTACAAGAGTGGATCTACCACGAGATCGTAATGGCTAAACCCTAGGAGCTAGCCTATGATTATGATTGTTCTTGTCCTACGGACTAAACCCTTTGTTTTATATAGACACCGGAGGGGGCTAGGGTTACACAAGGTCGGTTACAGAGAAAGGAATCTACATATCCGAATCGCCAAGCTTGCCTTCCACGCAAAGGAGAGTCCCGTCCGGACACTTGACGAAGTCCTCTATCTTGTATCTTCATAGCCCAATAGTCCGGCCCATGTATATAGTCCGCTTGTCCGAGGACCCCTTAATCCAGTACTCCCTCAATCGCGCCGCCCCGGGCTCGCACATCGGTGACCCGACTCGGCTTGGCCGCAGGAGGCCTGAAGCTATAGGTAGCGTTGTGCTCCAGCTGAGCGGAATCCAGGCGATGTTGCGTGGCGGCGAGCGTCTCGGTCAGGTCCAGCTGGCACCGACGGTCCTCCTCGAGCTGGGTCCGGGCCTCGGTGATGTGGAGGCGTCGATGTTGGTGCTGATGGGGACGCGAAGGATCTGCATCGTGGCACGCAACGGGTTGGGGGAGGTGGCCCGACCTGCTGCGGCCCTAGCTTCGGCGGCCTTCCTTGCCGCACTCGACAAAGAGGAGGCGTCGGTGCCGGTGACGAAAACCTCCACATGGACGTCCATTACCCTGGCGGGAGTGGTGCCGCCAAGGGAGAGTGGGGAGTTGGAAAATTCAAGTTCCTCGCTAGGGTACTCATCGGCCGCGGGCGCGTCGGAGATGCGCAGCGCGGCGAAGGAGGCGGCGAGCGCGCCGATGACGTCATCCGCCAATGTGATGGGCTCATCGGAGTCGGAGAGGAGCCCCGTCTGAAGCATGCTTGATACGTGTCCAACGTATCTATAATTTTTGATTGTTCCATGCTATTATATTACCTGTTTTGGATGTTTATGGACTTTACTTTACAATTTTATATCATTTTTGGGACTAACCTACTAACTGGAGGACCAGCCCAAATTGTTGTTTTTTGCATATTTCAGTATATCAAAGGAAAGGAATATCAAACGGAGTCTAAATGGAATGAAACCTTTGGGAGCGATCTTTTTGGAACAAACGCAATCCAGGAGACTTAGAGTGGACGTCAAGAAGCTGACGAGGTGGCCACGAGGGTGGCCGGCACGCCCAGTAAGGGTGGGTGCGCCCCCTGCCTCGTTGGATCCTCGTGGCTCCCCTGACCGACTTCCTTCGCCTATATATATCTTCGTACCCTGAAACCATCCAGGAGCACCACGAAATACTATTTCCACAGACGCAACCTTCTGTATCCGCGAGATCCCATCTTGGAGCCTTCGTCGGCAGTCCACTGGAGGGGGAATCGACCAGGGAGGGCCTCTCCATCACCACCAAGGCCTCTCCGATGAGTTATGAGTAGTTTACCACAGACCTTCGGGTCCATAGTTATTAGCTAGATGGCTTCTTCTCTCTCTTTGATTCTCAATACAAAGTTCTCCTACCTTTGCTTGGAGATCTATTCGATGTAACTCTTTTTGCGATGTGTTTGTCCAGATCCGATGAATTGTGGGTTTATGATCAAGTTTATCTATGAGAAATATTTGAATCTCTTGTGAATTCTTTTATGTATGATCAGTTATCTTTGCAAGTCTCTTCGAATTTTTAGTTTGGTTTGGCCTACTGATTGATCTTTATTGCCATGGGAGAAGTGCATAGCTTTGGGTTCAATCTTGCGGTGTCCTTTCCCAGTGACAGTAGGGGAAGCAAGGCACATATTGTATTGTTTCCATCGAGGATAAAAAGATGGGGTTTATATCATATTGCATGAGTTTATCCCTCTACATCATGTTATCTTGCTTAATGCGTTACTCTATTCTTATGAACTTAATACTCTAGATGCAGGCAGGACTCAGTCGATGTGTGGAGTAATAGTAGTAGATGCAGACAGGAGTCGGTCTACTTGTTGCGGACGTGATGCCTATATAAATGATCAGGCCTAGATATTCTCATAACTATGCACTTTTCTATCAATTGCTTGACAGTAATTTGTTCACACACCGTAATACTTATGCTACTAGTGAAACCTATGGCCCCTGGGTCCATCTTTTATCATATATGTTTTCCATCTACTTTTATTTGCATCTTTTACTTTCCAATCTATATCATAAAAAAACAAAAAAATTACCTTATCATATTATCTATATCTGATCTCAGTTTTGCAAGTTACCGTGAACGGATTGACAGCCCCTTTATCGCGTTGGTTGTGAGGTTCTTGTCTGTTTATATAGGTGCCTGGGACTTTTGAGGAGCCTCCTACTAGATTGATACCTTGGTTCTCAAAACTGAGGGAAATACTTACGCTACTTTGTTGCATCACCCTGTCCTCTTCGAGGGAAAAACCAACGCATGCTCAGGAGGTAGCAGGAAGGATTTCTGGCGCCGTTGCCAGGGAGGTATTTGCTCAAGTCAAGACATACCAAGTACCCATCACAAACTCATCTCCCTCACATTACATTATTTTCCATTTGCCTCTCATTTTCCTCTCCCCCACTTCACCCTCGCCGTTTTATTCGCCCTTCTTCTGTTCGTCTTTTCGTTTCCTTTGATGCCTTACTTGGCTCATTTGCTCGTTTGGTTGAAATTGTTTATTTATTGCTAAACAGAGAACCTAATATCTACGGATCCTCATCCGCTTGCTAATCTTTTTAAGAGATCCAATTATGATGACCCAATTGCTAGTGAGTTTTGTGCACTAGATTATCTTTATGAAGCTTTGCTCAAAATTCGTGAATCTAAAAAGTATGATGAAGAAATTTATGAAGAGATTCATGATAACTCCTTGAATAAAAAGCATGATTGCAATAATTTTACTATAAATTCTCTTGATGTCAATTGTGCTAACAATATGCAAAACCCTAAGCTTGGGGATGCTAGTTTTGCTATGTCTACTACTTGTTGCAATGATCACGATTGGGGTGATTCTTCTTATAATCTTGAAATTTTATTTAAGCCCCATGATGAATATGAGATTGATAATAGTGTTTGCAATAATGTTGAAAGTGGGTTTGGAAGAGTGTCAACTTTAGATCCCAAATATTTGGAGTATGTTCAATCTTACGGTATTTTTGATAAAAGTAGGTTTGGAGAGGTCGTGACTTTAGTTAATGTTAATCCCTCTATTTTGGAAGAGTGTTAACTTTGCATGCATGTGGATCATGTTAAGAATATGTTGTGTGATAGCTATTTTGTTGAATTTGCGTATGATCCTACATATAATTATTATGAGAGAGGAAAATATGGTTGTAGAAATTTTCATGTTACTAAATTACCTCTCTTCATGTTGAGATTTCTATCGTCTTCTTCCTTGCATATGCTAGTTTTTGCTTGCCTTGATAATTTGTTTTCTTATAAAAAACATATTCATAGGAAGTATGTTAGACTTAAGTGTGTTTGTCACATGTTTTATGATGCTATCTTTATGCTTCAATTCTTGTCTTTCATGTGAGCATCATTGAAATCTCAATGCCTAGCTAAAAAGGCTTTAAAGAAAAGCACTTGTTGGGAGAGAACCCAATATTTTTCCTTGATGTTATTTAATAAATAATTAATCTAGCCTCTGTTTAGATGTGTTTTCATGTTTTAATTAGTGTTTGTGCCAAGTAGAACCTATAGGATAACCTTGGGTGAAAGTTAATTTGATTCTCCTGAAAAACAGAAACTTTGCATGCACGAGAAACAATTCAATAAATCACAGAAATGTGCTTTTGCATTGATTATTTTTTATGTAGATCAATAGAAAAATTACCTAATACTTCCTATTTTGGTATGATTTTTGGAGTTCCAGAAGTATTCGAAAGTTACAGTTTGCTACAGACTATTCTGTTTTTGACAGATTCTATTTTTCGTGTGTTGTTTGCTTATTTTGATGAATCTATGGCTAGTATCGGGAGGTATGAACCATATAGAAGTTGGAATACAGTAGGTTTAACACCAATATAAATAAAAAATTAGTTCAGTACAGTACCTTATGTGGTGGTTTTCCTTTCTTGCACTAACGGAGCTTATGAGATTTCCTGTTGAGTTTTGTGTTGTGAAGTTTTCAAGTTTTGGGTAAAGATTTGATGGACTATGGAATAAGGAGTGGCAAAAGCCTAAGATTGGGCATGCCCATGGCACACCAAGATATTCAAGTACAACCAAAAGCCTAAGATTGGGGATGCCCCGGAAGGCATCCCCTCTTTCGTCTTCGTCTATCGGTAACTTTACTTGGAGCTATATTTTTATTTACCACATGATATGTGTTTTGCTTGGAGCGTCTTGTATGATATGAGTCTTTGCTTTTTAGTTTACCACAATCATCCTTGCTTTACACACCTTTTGTGAGAGACTCACATGATTTGGAATTTATTAGAATACTCTATGTGCTTCACATATATCTTTTGAGCTATGCAGTTTTGCTCTTGTGCTCCACTTATATCTTTTTAGAGCACGGCGGTGATTTTATTTTGTAGAAATTATTGATCTCTCATGCTTCACTTATATTATTTTGAGAGTCTTTTATAACAGCATGGTATTTTCTATGGTTATAAAATTGTTCGTAGAATGGCGGGCATCCAAGTTGGGTATAATAAACACTATCATAGGAAGTGAATTGAATACTATGATCAACTTGATGCTTAATAATTGTTTTGAGATATGAAGGTGGTAATATTAGAGTCGTGCTAGTTGATGTAATTGTGAATTTAAGAAATACTTGTGTTGAGGTTTGCAAGTCCCGTAGAATGCAAGTATGGTAACCGTTGTGTGACAAATTTGAAGCATGAGGTGTTCTTTGATTGTCAACCTTATGAGTGGCAGTCGGGGACGAGCGATGGTCTTTTCCTACCAATCTATCCCCCTAGGAGCATGCCCGTAGTGCTTGGTTTTTGATGACTTGTAGATTTTTGCAATAATTATGTGAGTTCTTTATGACTAATGTTGAGTCCATGGATTATACGCACTCTTAACTTACCATCATTGCTAGCCTCTACGGTACCGTGCATTGCCCTTTCTTACCTTGAGAGTTGGTGCAAACTTAGCCAGTGCATCCAAACCCCGTGATACGATACTCTCTATCACACATAAACCTCCTTATATCTTCCTCAAAACAGCCACCATACCTACCTATTATGGCATTTCCATAGCCATTCCGAGATATATTTCCATGCAAGTTTCCACCGTTCCGTTTATTATGATACGCTTCATCATTGTCATATTGCTTTTTGCATGATCATGTAGTTGACATCGTATTTGTGGCAAAGCCACTAGGCATAATTTTTATACATTTCACTCTTGAGTCATAGCGTATCCAGGTACACCGCCGGAGGCATTCATATAGAGTCATACTATGTTATAGTATCGAGTTGTAATTCATGAGTTGTAAGTAAATAGAAGTGTGATGATCATCACTTTCTTTAGAGCATTGTCCCAAATAAAAAAAGAAAGGCCAAATATAAAAAGGCCAAAAAAAACGCCAAATAAAAAAAGGCCCAAAAGGGGGGGGGGCAATGCTACTATCTTTTTCCACACTTGTGCTCAAAATAGCACCATGGTCTTTATGATAGAAAGTCTTCTATGTTGTCATTTTCATTTACTAAGCGGGAATTTTTTTTCATTATAGAACTTGCCTTGTATATTCCAATGATGGGCTTCCTCAAAATTCCCTAGGTCTTCATGAGCAACTAAGTTGGATGCACACCCACTTAGTTTCTTTTGTTGAGCTTTCATACATTTATAGGTCTAGTTCATCGGTTGCATGGCAATCCCTACTCCTCGCATTAACATCAATTGATGGGCATCTCCCTAGCCCGTTGATTAGCCGCATCGATGTGAGACTTTCTCCTTTTTTGTCTTCTCCACATAAACCCTATCATTATATTCTATTCCACCCATAGTGCTATATCCATGGCTCACGCTCATGTATTGCGTGAAGGTTGAAAAAAGTTTGAAATTACTAAAGTATGAAACAATTGCTTGGCTCCACATCGGGGTTGTGCATAATGAGAGCATTCTTGTGTAACAAAAATGAAGCATGACCAAACTATATGATTTTGTAGGGATGAACTTTCCTTTGCCATGTTTTTTTGAGAAGACATGATTGCTTAGTTAGTATGCTTCAAGTATTATTATCCTTTTGTCAATATGAACTTTTATTTTGAATCATTTGATCTGAACATTCATGCCACAATAAAGAGAAATACATTGAGAAATATGTTAGGTAGCATTCCACATCAAAAATTCTATTTTTTATCATTCACTTACTCAAGGACGAGCAGGAATTAAGCTTGGGGATGCTTGATATGTCTCCAACGTATCTATAATTTTTGATTGTTCCATGCTATTATATTACCTGTTTTGTATGTTTATGGGCTTTAATTTACACTTTTATATCATTTTTGGGACTAACCTACTAACCGGAGGCCTAGCCCGAATTGCTGTTTTTTTTTTGCCTATTTCAGTATATCGAAGGAAAGGAATATCAAACGGAGTCCAAACGGAATGAAACCTTCGGGAGCAATCTTTTTGGAACAAACGCAATCCAGAAGAACTGGAGTGGACGTCAGGAAGCAGCCGAGGCGGCCACGAGGGTGGCCGGCGCGCCCAATAAGGGTGGGCGCGCCCCCCTGCCTCGTGGGCCCCTCGTGGCTCCCCTTACCAACTTCCTTCGCCTATATATATCTTCCTACCCCGAAACCATCCAGGAGCACCACAAAAAACTATTTCCACTGCCGCAACCTTGTGTATCCATGAGATCCCATCTTGGAGCCTTCGCTGGCGCTCCACCGGAGGGGGAATCAACCACGGAGGGCCTCTCCATCACCACCAAGGCCTCTCCGATGAGTTGTGAGTAGTTTACCATAGACCTTCGGGTCCATAGTTATTAGCTAGATGGCTTCTTCTCTCTCTTTGATTCTCAATACAAAGTTCTCCTTCCTCTTCTTGGAGGTCTATTTGATGTAACTATTTTTGCGGTGTGTTTGTCGAGATCTGATGAATTGTGGGTTTATGATCAAGTTTATCTATGAGAAATATTTGAATCTCCTCTGAATTCTTTTATGTATGATTGGTTATCTTTGCAAGTCTCTTCGAATTTTCAGTTTGGTTTGGCCTATTAGATTGATCTTTGTTGCCATGGGAGAAGTGCTTAGCCTTGGGTTCAATCTTGCGGTGTCCTTTGCCAGTGACAGTAGGGGCAGCAAGGCACGTATTGTATTGTTGCCATCGAGGATAAAAAGATGGGGTTTATATCATATTGCATGAGTTTATCCCTCTACATCATGTCATCTTGCTTAATGTGTTACTCTGTTCTTATGAACTTAATACTCTAGATGCAGGCAGGAGTCGGTCGATGTGTGGAGTAATAGTAGTAGATGCAGGTAGGAGTCGGTCTACTTGTTGCGGACGTGATGCTTATATACATGATCATGCCTAGATATTCTCATAACTATGCACTTTTCTATCAATTGCTCGACAGTAATTTGTTCACCCACCGTAATACTTATGCTATCTTGAGAGAAGCCGCTAGTGAAACCTATGGCCCCCGGGTCTATCTTTTATCATATAAGTTTTCCATCTACTTTTATTTGCATCTTTTACTTTCCAATCTATATCATAAAAATACCAAAAATATTTATCTTATCATATTATCTCTATCAGATCTCACTATCGCAACTTACCGTGAAGGGATTGACAACCCCTTTATCGCGTTGGTTGCGAGGTTCTTGTTTGTTTGTGTAGGTGTGTGGGACTTTTGAGGAGCCTCCTACTGGATTGATACCTTGGTTCTCAAAACTGAGGGAAATACTTACGCTACTTTGCCACAACACCCTTTCCTCTTCAAGGGAAAAACCAACGCATGCTCAAGAGGTAGCAATGCTCCCGACCAGCTCCTCGAGCTGCACCACGGTGGGAACCAACTGTCGTGGTGGGAGCACGGCAGATGCCATGGGATGGCTAAAGAGAGGAGGAGGCTCCAGGGCACTGGTGGGCTCCAGAGGCGAGGTTGGCATGAGCAAGCGCGGGACGCAAGACATACCCAGGTTTGGGGCTCTCCAGAGAGATAATATCCTTAGTCCTGCCGAGTTTGGTTGTTATGTAATAGTATAGAGTTGCTCCTAGACTTGTATGGTGGAAGAAGGAAGGCTGGCCAAGGCTTGGGCTGGTCCCTCTCCCTGTGGATTCTACCAATCGGGTGGCTAGGTTACTATGTGCTTTGTTGTGTGCGTGAGAGCTCCTGGGGGGTTTTATAGTCCAATCCGCCAGGGGTACAATGGTAATGTTACAAGGTCGTAGGACCGGGTCGTCAACGTCTGGGGACCCGGAGCTGGGACCCGCCGGATGCATGTGGTTCGCCGGGTTCCCCTAGGCGCGGGCCCCGCATGCCTAGGGGCACTGTTCGCCGTCTTGTCGATCCCCAGGAGTGGCTGACTCGAGTTGGGTACAGTGACGCCCCATCAGTTTGCCGCTTGTTGGCGTCAGTGGTGACGTCGGGGGCACTATTGCGATGCCAGCCTTGGTCATTGGGTAGGTGAGGGGCATTGTTGCCTTGTTATAGCTGACAAGAGGCATGGGCGGAGCACTGTTGCCTCGGTCATTTGGTAGATGGAGACTCGTCCCATCGTATGGCCTGGATGGGACGGGAGCTGACCCCGTGGCTGGGTTGAGGAACATGCCAAGGGTGGAGCTGGCTTGTTGGACAAGTCTTGGTGCACCGGGTTCATATGCCTTGAGCTTGTTGTCGGGGCCGAGTCGAGGAACCAGGCCGGGTCGGAGAGTTCGGCCGGGTCGAGGGGCTTGGCCGGGTTGAGCAACCCGGCCAAGCGCGAGCAGGCTTGAGGGGCGATGCTGGCCCCGTCGTTTTTGAAAAGGATCCGGGTGTCGTTGCCTTCCCAGGGTTCATCCCCCTAACAACGGGCTATGGAGATGCCCAATAATAGATATCAATGTGGGTGAGTAGGGATTGCCATGCAACGGATGCACTAGAGCTAAAAGTTTATGAAAGCTCAAAAAGAAACTAAGTGGGTGTGCATCCAACTTGCTTGCTCATGAAGACCTAGGGCATTTGAGGAAGCCCGTCATTGGAATATACAAGCCCAAGTTATATAATGAAAAATTCCCACTAGTATATGAAAGTGACAACATAGGAGACTCTCTGTCATGAAAATCATGGTGCTACTTTGAAGCACAATTGTGGTAAAAGGATAGCAGCATTGCCCCTTCTCTCTTTTTCTCTCGTTTTTTTATTTTTTTTATTTTTTTATTTTGGGCCTTCTCTTTTTTTGGCCTCTTTTTTTATTTTATTTTATTTTATTTTTCGTCTGGAGTCTCATTCCGACTTGTGGAGGAATCATAGTCTCCATCATCCTTTCATCACTGGGCCAATGTTCTAATAATGAAGATCATCACATGTTTATTTACTTACAACTCAAAAATTACAACTCGATACTTAGAACAAAAACATGAGTCTATATGAATGCCTCCGGAGGTGTATAGGGATGTGCAATGACTCAAGAGGTGACATGTATGAAAGAATTATGAAGGGTGGCTTTGCCACAAATACGATGTCAACTACATGATCATGCAAAGCAATATGACAATGATGAAGCGTGTCATAATAAACGGAACAGTGGAAGTTCCATGGCAATATATCTCGGAATGGCTATGGAAATGCCATAATAGGTAGGTATGGTGGCTGTTTTGAGGAAGGTATATGGTGGGTGTATGGTACTGACAAAAGTTGCACGGTACAAGGGAGGCTAGCAATGGTGGAAGGGTGAGAATGTGTATAATCCATGGACTCAACATTAGTCATAAAGAACTCACATACTTATTGCAAAAGTCTATTAGCTATTGAAACAAAGTACTACGCGCATTCTCCTAGGGTAAGGGTTGGTAGGAGTTTACCATCGCGCAATCCCGACCTCCACACAAAGGATGACAATCAATAAATACCTCATGCTCCAACTTCGTTACATAACGGTTCACCATACATGCATGCTATGGGAATGACAAACCTCAACACAAGTATTTCTACAAAACACAATTCTTCCACTAGCATGACTCTAATATCACCATCCTCATATCTCAAAAAATCATAAGGAATCAAACTTCTCATAGTAGTCAACACTCTTTATATGAAAGTTTTTATTATATCCTTCTTGGATGCCCATCATATTAGGATTAAATTCATAACCTAAGCAAATTACCATACTGTTCAGAAAGACTCTCAAAATAATATAAGTGAAGCATGAGAGTTCATCAATTTCTTCAAAATAAAACCATCATCGTGCTCTAAAAATATATAAGTGAAGCACTAGAGCAAATGACAAACTACTCCAAAAGATATAAGTGAGGATCAATGAGTAGTCAAATAATTATGCTACTATGTGAAGACTCTCTCTCATTTAAGTATTTCCGATCTTAAGTACTTTATTCAAACATCAAGCAAAACCTAATAAAATAAAATGACATTCCAATGAAAACACATATCATGTGGTGAATAAAATATAGCTCCAAGTAAAGTTACCGATGAACGAAGACGAAAGAGGGGATGCCTTCCGAGGCATACCCAAGCTTAGTTGCTTGGTTGTCCTTTAATATTACCTTGGGGTGCCTTGGGCATCCCCAAGCTTAGGTTCTCGCCACTCCTTATTCCATAGTCCATCGAATCTTTACCCAAAACTTGAAAAATTCACAACACAAAACTCAACAAAAATTCTTATGAGCTCCGTTAGTATAAGAAAATAAATCACCACTTAGGCACTGTTGTGAACTCATTCTAAATTCATATTGGTGTTGTATCTACTGTATTCCAACTTATCCATGGTTCATACCCTCCGATACTACTAATGGATTCATCAAAATAATCAAACAACACATAGGAAATAGAATCTGTCAAAAACAGAACAGTTTGCGGTAATCTGGAAACTTTCCATACTTCTCTAAATCCAAATATTCTGAAAAATTAGGACAACCTAGGAAATTTGTATATCAATCTTGGGTAAAAAATTCAGATCAAAAGCACATTCCAATGAATTTTCCAATTTCCTGGACTGAGGGCAAAACTTTCTGTTTTTGCACAGAATCAAGTCAACTATCATCCACACTATCCCAAAGGCTTTACTTGGCACTTTATTGAAACAAAAGCTATAAAACATGATTACTACAGTAGCTTAATCATGTGAACACACAAAAACAGTATGAGTAAATATTGGGTTGTCTCCCAACAAGATTTTCTTCGATGCCTTTGTAGCTAGGCATGATGATTTCCATGATGCTCACATGAAAGATAAGAATTGAAACATAACAGGAGCATCATGAAGCATATGACTAGCACATTTAAGTCTAGCCCACTTCCTGTGCATATGGATTTTGTGAGGAAACAACTTATGGGAACAATAATCAACTAGCATAGGAAGGCAAAACAAGCATATATAACTTCAAGATTTTCAACACATAGAGAGGAAACTTGATATTATTGCAATTCCTACAAGCATATACTCCTCCCTCATAATAATTTTCAGTAGCATCATGAATGAATTCAACAATATAACTATGACATGAGTCATTATTTTCATGATGCGCAAGCATAGTATTTTTATTACTCTCCACATAAGCAAATTTCTTCTCATTAATAGTAGTGGGAGCAAACTCAACAAAATAACTATCATGTGAGGCATGATCCAATTGAAAATTAAAATCAAGATGACAAGTTTCATGGTTATCATTATTCTTTATAGCATACATGTCATCACAATAATCATCATAGATAGCAACTTTGTTCTCATAATCAATTGGAACCTCTTCCGAAATAGTGGATTCATCACTAAATATAGTCGTGACCTCTCCAAATCATTTTTATAATTATCACAATAAGATTCAACACCCTCCAAAATAGTGGGATCATTACTTCCTAAAGTTAACACTCTTCCAAACCAACTTTCATCAATATAATCATCATAAATAGGAGGCATGCTATCATCATAATAAAATTGCTCATCAAAACTTTGGGGACAAAAAATATCATCTTCATCAAACATAGCATCCCCAAGCTTGTGGCTTTGTATATCATTAGAATCATGGATATTCAAGGAATTCATACTAACAACATTGCAGTCATGCTGAACATACAAAGATTTAATACCAAACACTCTATTGCATTCTCCTTCTAACACTTTGGTACAATTATCGGCATCCTTATTTTTATGAAAGACATTAAAAAGATGAAGCATATGAGGAAACCTGAAATCCATTTTTTTTGTAGTTTTATTTTATAGACTAAACTAGTAATAAAACAAGAAACTAAAAGTTTCAATTGCAAGATCTAAAGATATACCTTCAAGCACTCACCTCCCCGCTAATGGCGCCAAAAACGAGCTTCATGTCTACTACGCAACCTTCTTCTTGTAGACGTTGTTGGGCCTCCAAGTGCAGAGGTTTGTAGGATAATAGAAAAATTCCCTCAAGTGGATGACCTAAGGTTTATCAATCTGTGGGAGTCGTAGGATGAAGATGGTCTCTCTCAAACAACCCTGCAACCAAATAACAAAGAGTCTCTTGTGTCCCCAACACACCCAATACAATGGTAAATTGTATAGGTGCACTAGTTCGGCAAAGAGATGGTGATACAAGTGCAATATGGATGGTAGATATAGGTTTTTGTAATATGATAATATAAAAACACCAAGGTAACTAATGATAAAATTGAGCGAAAACGGTATTGCAATGTTAGGAAACAAGGCATAGGGTTCATACTTTCACTAGTGCCTTGGCGTGCCCTCCTCCTTGGCCGGCCGCCTCCCCCCTTGCTCCTTTATATACAGGGGCAGGGGGCACCCCATAGAGACAACAATTGATCTCTTGATCTCTTAGCCGTGTGTGGTGCACCCCTCCACCATAGTCCTCCTCGATAATATTGTAGCGGTGCTTAGGCGAAGCCCTGCGACAGTAGAACATCAAGATCGTCACCACGCTGTCGTGCTAACGGAACTCTCCCTCGACACTCGGCTGGATCGGAGTTCGAGGGACGTCATCGAGCTGAACGTGTGCAAGAACTCGGAGGAGCCGTGCGTTCGGTGCTTGATCGGTCGGGTCGTGAAGACGTACGACTACATCAACCGTGTTGTGCTAACGCTTCCGCTTTCGGTCTACGAGGGTATGTGGACACACTCTCCCCTCTCGTTGCTATGCATCACCATGATCTTGCGTGTGCGTAGGAAAATTTTGAAATTACTACGTTCCCCAACATGTCCTTTGCTACAAAAACGACTGGGCCACCTTGCTACACCTTACTTAATTTTGTTACTTGCTACCCGTTATGAATTATCTTATCACACAACTATCTGGTACTGATAATTTCAGTGCTTGCAAAGAATACCTTGCTGAAAACCGCTTGTAATTTCCTTCTGCTCCTCATTGGGTTCGACACTCTTACTTATCAAAAGGACTATGATAGATCCCCTATACTTGTGGGTCATTCGCGGATAATCTGTTCTGAATGACGTTGAGAGATGCACACCCATCTGGAAGAAACTATATTTTGGGACCTATGCTATTGGAAAGACCTAGAGGTTCGCTCTGCAATTGACGTGATGCATGTGATGAAGAATCTTTGCGTGAACCTGCTAGGCTTGTATGGCGTGTGTGGTAAGAAAAAGATACGCCGGAGGCACGGGAGGACTAGCAACGTGTGCACGAAAAAGACGGCATGCATCCAAAGAAGTATTAAGGTCCTGCCAGCTACGCTCTTGCCAAAGAAGAGAAGGAAATCTTCTTTGAATTCCTGCTCAGTATGAAGGTCCCGTCTGGCTTCTCGTCAAATATAAAGGGAATAATAAATATGGCAGAGAAAAAGTTCCAGAACCTAAAGTCTCATGACTGCCACGTGATTGTGACGCAACTGCTTCCGGTTGCATTGAGGGGGCTTCTACTGGAAAACGTTTGATTAGCCATTGTGAAGCTATGTGCATTCCTCAATGCAATCTCTCAGAAGGTAACCGATCCAGAAATCCTACCAAGATTAAAGAATGATTTGGTGCAATGTCTTGTGAGTTTCGAGTTGGTGTTCCCACCATCCTTCTTCAATATCATGACACACGTCCTAGTTCATCTAGTTGATGAGATTGCCATTCTCGGTCCTGTATTTCTACACAATATGTTCCCATTTGAGAGTTTCATGGGAGTCTTAAAGAAATATGTTCGTAACCGTGCTAGGCCAGAAGGAAGCATCTCCATGGGCCATCAAACAGAGGAGGTCATTGGGTTCTGTGTTGACTTTATTCCTGACCATAAGCCGATTGGTCTCCCTCAATCGCGGTATGAGGGGAGACTGACTGGAAAAAGAATGCTAGGATCGGATTCAATAATATGTAGGGACGGGCATTCTTGGGCTCAAGCACACTACAAAGTTTTACAGAATTCTATCTTGGTGACCCCATATGTCAATGAACACAAGAATATTCTATGCTCCAAACACCCGGAGTAGTCTGACGACTGGATTACATGTGAACACATTAGGACTTTTGGCAGTTGGTTGCAAACACATCTCATGGGTAACAACATTATTGGAGATGAGTTGTACTCGTTGGTGAGGACACCATCTTCGACTATATTGACTTATCAAGGGTACGATATAAATGAGAATACACTTTACACGATCGCCCAAGATCAAAAGAGCACCAACCAAAACAGTGGTGTCCGCTTTGATGAAGCAACCAACAGGGGAAAGGACACATATTATGGTAACATAGAGGACATATGGGAACTTGACTATGGACATGATTTTAAGGTCCCTTTTTTCGGTGCAAATGGGTCAATCTGTCAGGAGGCGGGGTACAGGTAGACCCGTAGTACGGAATGACAACTGTGGATCTGAACAATCTTGGGTACACACACGAACCATTCGTCCTAGCCAATGACATGGCGCAGGTTTTCTATGTGAAGGACATGTCTACCAAACCGAGAAAAAGAAAAGATAAGGAAGCGAATACATCATACGAGGAGCCAAAGTGCCACATAGTTCTTTCAGGGAAAAGAGGCATCGTGGGAGTAGAGGGCAAGACAGACATGTCTGAAGATTATGAAAAGTTTCATGAAATTCCTCACTTCAAAGTGAAGGTTGACCCAAGCACCCTGTTAAACGATGAATATTATCCATGGTTATGGCGCAATACGCAAGGGACGCACGCCAAGAAAAAGTGAAGACTTTCTCTCCACAAGTATTCTGATGATGGCTTTGTAACAGATGAGTTTTCGTCCGAAACCATGATACTTCTAAATAGATTGTCCATTTTTTAACATGAAGTGCATCCAGTATTTGTCGTAACCCTCTTAACTTTTTAGCACATGCTATGTGGGTGAAATGATGATACCATGCCAACTTTCAACCTTTTCAGAGTTCATTTGTTGTGCTTTTCAATTTCAGGGTCATTGATACGTCTCCAACGTATCTATAATTTATTAAGTATTCATGTTGTTTTATTATCATTCTTGGATATTTTACAATCATTTTATAGCAACTTTATATTATTCTTTGGGACTAACCTATTGACCCAGTGCCCAGTGCCAGTTACTGTTTTTTTCTTGTTTTCTACATCAGAAGAAAACAATATCAAACGGAGTGCAGACACCGCAAAACTCCTAGAGGATTTTTTATGGACTAGAAGACCACCATTGGGCTAAGGAAGCACCTGGGGGGGCGAGGGTCCAGCACCCACCAGGGCGCGCCAGGAGGCCCAGGTGCGCCCTGGTGGTCTGTGCCCACCTCGGTGGCCTCCGGTACCCCTTCTTCGCCCTATAAATTCCTAAATATTCCAAAACCCTTTGGGGTAGCCCTAGATCAGAAGTTCCACTGCTGCAAGGCCTCTGTATCCACGAGATCCAATCTAGACCCCGTTCCGGCACCCTACCGGAGGGAGCAATCATTACCGGTGGCCATATTGATCATCCCGACGACCACCATGATGAGGAGGGAGTAGTCCACCCTCGAGGCTAAGGGTTTGTACCAATAGCTATGTGTTTAATCTCTCTCTCTCTCTCTCTCTCTCTCTCTCTCTCGTGTTCTTGAGATGTCACGATCTTGCTGTGGTGCGGGCTTTGTTAATATAGTCGGATCATATGGTGTTTTCCCCTCTCTAACTTGTTGTGATGAATTGAGTTTTTCCCGTTGAGATTTTGTTGTTATCGGATTGAATACTTTTATGGATTTGAGAACGCTTGATATATGTCTTGCAATTGAATACTCGTGGTCACAATGGGGTATCGTATTGGTTCACTTGATATATGTTTTGGCACCCAACTCGCGGATTCCCGAGGTGACATTGGGGTAATCTATGCATAGGGGTTGATGCACGTTCTTGTATTTGTTTCTCCGGTAGAAATCTTGGGGCACTCTTTGAAGTTCTTTGTGTTGAATTGAGTATTATGAATATGAATTTTCTTTGGTGTTATTTTAGTATGAACTCTATGATAGATCGAACGGAAAGAATAGCTTTGTGTTGTTTTAGTACGAACTCTTGAATAGATCGAATGGAAAGAATAGCTTTGAGGTGGTTTCGTACCCTACAAACAATTTATTCTTATGTTCTTCACTAGATAGGAACTTTGGAGTGATTCTTCATCGCACTTTGAGGGATAGTTATATGATCCAAGTATATTAGCATTGTTGAGAGATTGCACTGGTGAAAGTATGCACCCTAGGCCTCATTTTCAAGCATTGCAATACCGTTTTTGTGCCCTTTGCTATTTGTTACCTTGCTGTTTTTATTTATTCAGATTATAAAAATATATTTCTATCATTCATATTACACTTTTATCACCATCTCTTCATCGAACTAGTGCACCTATACAATTTGCCATTGTATTAGGTGTGTTGGAGACACAAGAGATTTCTTTTATTTGGTTGCAGGGTCGTTTGAGAGAGACCATCTTCATCCAACATCTCTCACGGATTGATAAACCTTAGGTCATCCACTTGAGGAAAAATTGCTACTGTCCTACAAAACTCTACACTTGGAGGCGCAACACATGTCTGCAAGAATAACCTTGCGTAGTAGACATCTGTCATTTAGCTCAAAGAATGAGCAAATAGAAAAAAGAATGAACTGAAAAGCTTTTATAAAACACTAATAGCAAAAAGAATGAACTAAAAAGCTTTTATAAAACTCTAATAGAAAAAAGAATGAACCAAATGATCTTGGGTTTTCCGGGAGGTTTAGACACAAGCCCGCATACGACTAGAAATCTGTCGTCGAGACCCTCCCACGCCACGCCACCGCTGTAACCGTCCACTGGTCCCTCAAGCCAATGCACACCTCCAAGAATGACACCCCCGAGGAGGAAACGACATAGGGACGTTGTCGTCATCCGCTCGACTGATCTTGGGTTTCCCACGGAGGTAGCGGGAGGAGTTGGGAGCTTCACCTCGATGGTGCCTTCAAGAAAAGGAAATAACGCCATTGCCTTGCCATCACCGGCTTCAGCCAGCTTCCGAAGACAAGATATTCACCCGGATCTGCCGCTCGAGACTCCAACCGACAACTGTGCACGTGCAAGATCACCTTCAAAGCCCCAGACCCAGTTGCGCAAATGTGACGATTATCCACAGCCGTACTGCAACCACGGTGTACCCTGAGGTTCCCGCCACTACCGAATGGCGCCACCACTGGAGCATGGAGGGAGGGATGCCCCCCCCATCGTGCCATGCCGGAAGAGCTGTTGGGATGAATCCCAAACACGCTCTTCACTGTCTCTGTACCGTACGGAAACCGGGAAACGAAGCCGCGGGAGTAGCTCCGCCTTAGACAAGGGTACATCTGCGTTGTGCAGCTAAGGATGACCTGGGACAACCCGGGCCATTGCCCTGGCATCCGCAACTGCGCAGGCCCTCCGCGGGGCCCCTCAACGCCGCCGTTACCAAGCCGTACTAGACGACCCAGCCGCCTCCCGCAACCATGCCTAGAGCCTGCTGCAGCTGCCCTGGATCCGATCTCGGTCGGCCGCCACGTCACGCCGCGATCCAATCTCGGCTGCACCACCACTCACATCGAGATCTTGCACCACCCCGCACGCGAGCATGGAGGAGGACCTCCGCCACCTTTGTCCGCCCCGGGCCTAGCCCTGCGGCGTCCTTCGGCGGTGACGGGGGGGGGGAGAGGAGGGCTCTGGCGGCTAGGGTTGGGAGGACCTCCCGTGTCGCCCGAGCGTGGCGGCACGGGTGGGGTCAGGTTGTCGGACGCATGTGTGGCAGTGGTCCGGACGTGTGAAAAGCCCCCCTCCACCCCTCCAGTTTGCGGAAAAAAGGACGCCCGGAACATCGAACATACGGATACAGAACCACGTTGGATGACAAAACACGTACGAACCGCATATTCCATATGAATGCGGGCGGTTTAAGGTTTCGTGTTGGAGATGCCCTAAGATGTTGTCAACACTCCCTGCACACTCTAGGTATGCACAGGTCATACCATGGGAGTATGCAATTTTAAAGAAGACTCTAAAAACATGAAACTTGTCCAAACCCAGGCAAATGGCAAGTACTTTTCCTCATTAAATAAAACTAGAAGAACAACCGTACGTTGCAACGGGGCCACATTAAATTTAAGAGTTCAATATCAATTATGTTAATATTACATTTAATATTCTCATACATATCAAGTGACATTGGCGACCTTTTTACCATCAAATTCTCACACACTCTCTCTCCCTCCCTCCTCCTCACTCTCTCTCCCCCTCTCCCGCCCTCTCTCTCTCTCTAACACACACACACATATCCATCTTATTGGGTACGGGACCATAATCCATCTATTTCACACGCACACACGCTAGTGCATAACAATATGGATTATAAAACAGGTTCAAGGTAGTAACAAGGATTCTTCTCATGCATTAATAAACAAATGTTCTGCACTGAAGACAAGATAAACAATTCCCAAAGTGCATCAGAGCATCAGAGAACATTACTAGCAAGATAAATGCACGATGTGCCGGAACTGCTCGGATGAACCGGAACAGAGCCAACATATATCATCCTAGACAAACGCAACATCAACCATTTACCTTGGTACTTTAGGGACCGACAGGAGGATGCATGTAGAAGCGCTTATTGCCTGCGAATCCACAGTCAGAGAGAGAAATTGGAACCCATTCCCATCACCAACTGATAAAGAAAGCATGTAAGAAAATTGATATCGGGCCAACTTGGATCTTCGGTGATTGTCCGCCGGTATGGAGAATTTAGGAGGGTGGGTGCAGGGAGTGGCCTTGCGGATGATGGATGGAGGCGCGGAGGGATGTGGTCGCCGGAAGGTCGAAAGCGGAGAGGGTCAGGCACGTTAGGTGGAGCCGGTGGTGCGCGACAACCAGAGGCGGCCCAATCGTGGGCGGCGAACCGACGATAGCCTCGGCCCATCTCTCGACGCAGCGAAGATAGAGAGGGCGGCACTGCCGGTGCTCGAGGCCGCCGCTCGGCACCATCTACATCGAGGGGAACGAGAGGCGAGAAAGCGATAGGGTGATGCGGGGCTAGGGATTGCGGAGGAGGGTGGGGGTGTGCGATTTCAACGGATGGTTCTGCCCACCGTTTTCTTGTACGTGGCGGTGGAGACGGCTGCGTCCAGCCATGCAGGCGAGGCATGGGTCGAGCCGGGCACACGGCGAGGCGCAGTAGCAAAGGCGGGGGCGATTTTTTGCTACTGAGATGCATGGTGTGGGATTGGTCGTTCATGTTCTCTTTTCCTTTTTAACGGGAGATGGATGCGATTTTTTCACGAGGGGAGAGATGCGACCACGTACAAATTCCATAATAAATTAATTAGGTCCATAACGGGAATTCTTTACAATGCGTTAAGATTTATGTGTTAGTTTTCTTAATAAAGAAATGCACTGATGTAGGGATCGATTGATTCGGGTAAGGAAAGATAGATTCGTGATCTTTTGTATGTTAGCAAATTAGTGGTTTGCAAGGAAAGTGTGGAGAGAAAAAGAACCAATGCAACCACGTATAGATTCCATAATAAATTAATTAGGTCCATAACGGGATTTGTTTACAATGCGTTAAGATTTACGTGTTAGTTTTTTTAATAAAGAAATTCACTGATGTAGGGCGCGATTGGTTCGGGTAAGGAAAGATAGATTTGTGATCTTTTGTATGTTAGGAAATTATTGGTTTGCAAGGAAAGAGTGGAGAGAAAAAGAACCAGTGGAGGTGGGAGGAGGACAAAAATAAACCGTACGAGGCTACCAACTGCTCCATTAGGAGTAGAGATTGTTTGTGAAAATAACGTGCGACGACGACTTAGCGAGCGGATCCCCTTAAAAAAGACATAGCGAGCAGATTCCCTTAAAACTGGTAGGAATGGATACGATTGATGACGTTGATAAATAGTGGTGAATGTTGGCCTAATTTACTATCATCATACATGGAAACGAATCATCAAGAAAAAGAATACTTCCTATTACTACACTCATAGGAAGCTTCCTAATCTCTGCTACCAAACAGTTAATGCGCAAACAAGGAAGCAAAGTTATGGACGTGATTCGAAAGAAACAAACGTTATGAAGATTAATTAATTTAGATTTGATCTTTAGAGATTGATTGTGATTGATTCTTTTACATAAAGATATTACTAAATAATTTGCGTCGGTATGGAAAGTTCTGATCCGTTCAGTTTTTTTCGTTGTGTGAGAGGGTGAAGTGAAAATAAACCGATGAAGTGGGGGACGCGACGAAAAAAATCTACGACGATTAACCTACGAAAAAAACCGGACAAAAGTGGTGGGACGAAAAAAAACCTGTAAGCGAGACTACCAACTGCTCCATTAGGAGTAGAGATACGAACCAACATCTATAGTTTCCTATCAGTTGCTATCAACTGGTTAACTTTTCATGAAAAATCAGCATGGTGTAAATGTCATCCCAAATACGGAGACAAAGGAAACGACATGCTCCAGCGACGTGTTATATATGACGGCACTATTCCTAGCTACCAGCCCAATATTTTGACAATTCGCATGTTAAAGTTGGTAGACAAGGAACACTGTTCCCCTTTATGTATAGGTAGGACATACTTGCGTCCTGAGGCACTATATATAGCTTAACTAGTCAGCATAATTGTTGGCACTTAGTTGATGATCAGGTGAACTGCACTTGTCGATGAAGCCATGCATGGGCCACGTAAACATCTGAATGCACGTGTCAGGGCCTCGACGAGCCGCTATTTGCCAGGTTCCCAAGCAAAATTTTATTTGAGATGTGATAGATGATGCGAAAGCGAAACTAGCACGTAAGGCACCCACACGCACATATATGTAAATTGTTCATGATTATTTCATCACTATGTCCTTCTAGACTGGAAGAGCTGTCAGATGTGAATTAATCTAGTTAACTCTCTCCGCGATTGGTGGCTCTGTTCGGTGAAGGCTCGAGGCCACATCATAAATACCACCGCCTAGGTAATGATGCTTGTTTCTTGGGAAATATGGAAGGAGCCAAGCGCCAGAATCTTTAACAACGCTGCCGCCCCGACCACCATTGTCTTTGCAAGGAGTTGGCGGGAGTGAAACATCTGAGCAGTCTTAGGTCGCGAGAGTAGCTTTTTGTTTCTTTGCCGCTTTACGGCTTGTGTGTAAACCGTCTCCTTAATCAATGAAATCGGCTAGTCTTTTATCTTGTTTCTTTAAAAAAATTGTCCTTAAAATGAACACCAAGTTCAGCTCTAAATAATCCAAAACGTATGCCATAAACGGCCATTAATTTACCTTATTTTTTGAAAATCAATAAAAATGTGCAGCAGAGTTCTGTTGTTTCTCTAAAAGAAGGTTATTAATAGTGTCTCTTCAGGAGCAGATGCCAGGTTATTCTTAGGCATCCAAAATTTGTACCTGACAAGTTGGTTAAGTGGTTAACGAGTGGGAACGTGCTAGTTCACACGGAGAATATCAATACTCCCAACAGCTAATGCGTGGCAACATATGATTGGCGCTCATACCGGGCACTGCCACGTGTCCCCAGTGAGGTCACGAAGTGCTCTTGCCACTGGCGTATAAATTTGCTGTTCATTTGACTGGCACTTTCATTCTACTAAAGTGATTCTTTTGAGTGCCTTTTTACGCCCGGGAAAAAATGTTGGGTGCACGTTGGTTGACATACGTAGGATCGCTCGAGTGTGCTCCAACCATTGTTCCTAATGAAAATGTCAACTGCTGCTTTTCCTTGAAACCCAACAGGAGAGATAGAAGGAGGCTGTACAGTTAATTTAGCTCAACAAAGGAAAGATGTCAGTTGCTTTCGATCATATATATATTCCGATGCCCCCTAGTGAATGGTTTGTGTGTGTACGCAGACATTCGATCTTTATTTGTCAGTTTGACACTAAAATAGAGATGATCAAAATAGATAATAAAAATAGAGGTGATACCCTGCTCGTTGTTGCAGGAGTTAGTTGCCATTACTATAGTGAGAGTTGGCTATATGAAACATTTGTATTTAGACTAACAATATGCGAATTGAAACTAAATTACATATACTTTATTGTATTTGATTATTCTGTAATTGTAGAATATTTCTTGATATGGGTAGCATGCATAGTGCATATTGATATGGGTGTTTTCCCTTTGTATGGTGGCATGGTGAGGTGGCACAGGTGCATGTGGAGAGAAATAGAGTTAATGGATATATGAGTAGCATGCATAGTGCATTTTAATCTATGTGTTTTTACATGCATGATGGCAGAGTTGCATGTTGAGAGAATTGGAGTTAGTAGGGATCAACTATTTAGGTATATAGGATAGCAGCTTAGGGAGAAAGCTTAAATAGACATAAATAACTGGGGTTTTCAAGGAAAAAACCAAAAACTGCATCGAAGTTTTTTAAAGTTACTGCTAAACTTGAAGCTTTTAAAAAGTTGTATAAACTATGCGGAAAGTAAAACTACAGAGCACGGTGTTCAGAAAGCCTCTGTCAAGGCAAGCTCGCTCCATTGTTGTTGCCCAAGGAAGAAGGACAAGATCACAAATGGATGAAATATGTGACCTGAAAAAATAGAATCTAAAACAACTTGATCCACATGAAGCGAAGATATAGTAGAAACTAAAACGCAAAAAAAATTCTAAAACAACTTGATCCTAGTGAGGCAAAGATATAGACACACACGTTAGATTACCACTCTGTAGACCAGGAGCCGATCACAATGTTACCATTTTCGTCGTAATCGATCGCAATGCTGAAAGACACAAGCATGAAAATATCATGTAAAAATAATCGAATTATCACATTGGCAAACTAAACCGTGGATCGACACAGCAGGAGCGGCATCTGCAGATTAATTTCTAGTCCATATACTCACTATCTCTCCGCGAAAGAAAGTGGATTATCAAGGCATCATACATGTGTATCATCCAAATTAAACTCCTGGTGCAACTCAGTCATACACGGTTTCTAGCTTTCGCCATCTGAGGTTGGGAAGAAGTAGGTGTAGTAGTTGCTGTCCCGGAACAATATTTGTGTGGAAAATGACTCATCTGATGCCGTGCCGGAGCACAAAGCAGGAAAAGTGGCGCCGTCCAAAAGACTCGTTCAAAAAGGTATTTTGTTAATTAACCTAATCAATCTGGTAATCAGGAACTGCAACAGAAAGTGGGATAATGTGGGGTTGTACATATTGCTGTAGCTTGACAACATCAAGAGGACGACCTAAACTTCGCAAATATTCTCTTGACTCTTGCAATATATCTAGTTTTTTTTAGAAAAGGGAGAGATCCACGGCCTCTGCATCAGAGCGATGCATACGGCCACCTTTATTAATAAGCAAATAAGTTCAAAATGAAACTGCAATATATCTAGTGATCAAGAGAATCGTATATGTAAAAATTCTTTGTGTGTAATCTTGAAATTTTGCGTATAAATTGAGGTGTTTGGCAACAGGAAAAATAACATTCTATATTTTTTGCACCTTTGTTTATTAATTGATTATTACCGCCTTCCCAAGTCGATTAACTACGTCCCTCTAGTTTTTTGCTGAAAATTGTCCATGAACTCGCTTTGTCCTAATCTTCACATGTATCAGACCAGCACAAGTCTCAAACACAAGCTACATCAGCACAGCATAGGAATGCTAAATCTATGATTGCTTGCGATGACCCATAGCTGTGCTTCCGCCTTAATTCGATCCAAGATACGCTGAATCGGGGTGTGTATCTTGCCGAACACCATTTTGCTCCTAATCTTTCGAGACGGACCAAACGACCATAATAATTAAGGATTTGGGGACAATCACCGTTACTAGTATAGTTTAGAATTTGAGGATCAATCTAGTGAAGCAAGCCAGGATCGGACACGTGTACCCATGGGACCGGTCACTTGGGAAGTAAAGTACTCTGCAGCGAATCAGAGCGAGACAGCAGCCCCTTTGTTCCCCAAGGTGGAGTAACTTAGGTGGCATGGAGTGCACGTCATCGTCATTAGTTTAATGACACTGTTGTTTACAGGAGACCTGACTACTACAAGAGCATGGAAAGATCTTCTTAATCTGCGGTGAATATAAAATCATCAAGACACTAACGAGTACTAATGACTGCTACGTTGCCAAAATTGGGCACGTTGCATCATATTTAATGTACTAGTAGTTTAATTAGATAACAGCTAATTAAATGTGTAGTACCGGCGTACATGCGTGTGTGTGGTGTGGTGTGATGAAAATGAAATGGACCCCTGCGGTTTGATTAATGGTTTCATGAGATTTGGGTTTGACCCCAGCAGCTGACTGCAGTTCTAACTTGCACGCCTGATACTATCAGTTGATAGTGTTGCTGTCGGTGCTGTCATTTTAACTGACAGTTGGCAGAAGCTCGGTCAGCATGTTGCCGTAGTGCATTTTCACCGACTGCTTAGACGAGAGACACGTATGGCGTATGGGGAGTAATAATCTCTGTTAAGTACTACAAACGTACTACAAGTTTGGAAGAATTTTGGACTCGCGGACCACGTCAAAAAGAGAGCAAAGCGTGGGCGTCCCCATCAAAAAGAGAGCAAAGCGTGGGCGTGAGAGCAAAGCGTGGGCTCGGGTCGGTCTTCTCCGTGTCCGTGCGAGAGGCATCAAATTGGAAGGCACATCCCACGTGCTGCGTTGCACCACAAGCGGCAGTCTCCATCACAGCTATGGTGGTCAAGGCTTTCTATTCTCTCTGTTTCAGCTATGGTGGTCAAGGCTTTCTATTCTCTCTATTTCATTCTCTCCTTTTTTCAATGAAATCCATGGACAAGTGCTCACAGGCCCCAAATGGAAAGGCTTTTTTTTTAGATGCAAATGGAAAGGCTTAAACCAACACGACATGGAATTATCGATTCATGCACGCGGTCATCTTCATTTACTGATCAGCTTCTAGTAACTACTCCCTCCGTTCATTAATTCTTGTTGTGCTTCTGGTTCAAATTAAGAGAAATCTTGCACGAGCAAAAGCAAGAAGGACAACACTAGAGGGGAGGCGCAAATTGTTCCATGATGGATGGTTCCCGGCTTTCTTAGTTGCAAATTTGGGCTCGGTCACGTGTATGGTTTCCGTCCATGGGTTTTTCTCGAGTTGCATTGATTAGATTGGTTTTCTTTTGTGATACTGGGACCCATATGTTGCGGGTTTTAGTAGTAATCTATTGTGTGTTTCCGTCCCGTGGCTCCACAGTTTAGGAGTAGATCACATATGGATGAGGTCTAGTTTTGAGCATGGTTGTGTCGGTTTTCATCCAGTTTTCCACAAATTAACTGGGCAACTCTCTTCTTCTGTGGAGGATAACACTGGCCTCTTACGTGAAGCGACTTACCCCTTCACCCTCTTATTCAAGCAGAAAAGGTAGCTAGGATATCTGCCTCCCGTCGGCGGCGCTGCCGATCTGCCTCGTCTTCAAGGGCCTTAGTGCCATGGCGACACAGTGGATGCCGACCCTTGCAGCTGGTAGGGGTCCGTTTTTATATTTTTTAGTCTTTTTATGGTTAGTGTCCTGCTCAGGAAAACGAGACGGTGGCGGTTTTCAGAAGATGGAATAAGGTTCTCCCCGCCTAGCTAGCCCCTATCTTGGTGGTGAGTCTAGCATCATCGGATGGCGTGTGGAGGTGTGTCTCTAGCAGATCTCGCGGGATTTCATCGGTAGTTGTCCCGTGGATCCGCTTGGATATGGTATTCCTTCGCCTATATGAGTGTGTCCTCAAGTTGGATACTTTGGATCTACATTCACTAGTAGAAAACAGGGCTTTGGTTCAGGCTGGGCCAGCCCATTAGTCTCGGTTCAGTCAAGAACCGGGACCCATGGGGGCATAGGTCCTGGTTCGTGAGGCCAGGGGGCCGGCTGGGCCATCGTGGGGCATTGGTCCCGGTTCGTCTGGCCCCTTTGGTCGCGGTTCCAGGCACGAACCGGGATCAATGTGCCTCACTCCTGGCCCACCACCATTGGTCTCGGTTGGTGGCATGAGTCGGGACCAAAGGGTGTCCTTTAGTCCCGGTTCCAGCCACAAACCGGGACCAATGAGTTGCCTATATATACCCCCTCGCCCGCGAGCAGAGCACTCTACTGCTCTATTTTTCTGGCCGGTCGTTGGAGAGCTTTGTGGTGCTCTAGCTCACCTCCTATGCACATGAGGTGTTCGATGAAATGCCCGAGCCACAGTTAAGCTTTCCTAGGAGCCAAAGGCAATTACCGTTACTTGTATGATTTAGATAGATACTTGTGTAGTTTTCTTACTTATTATTATTTGTTATTATATAGTGTGATGGTTTTGGTATCCGCCTCCATCGGCCCTCGTCCTGTCTATGATTCCGATGTGGAATATATATTTTCTTTTATAACTATTAGTTTCATTTAGTGTTTATGACAATTATGCCAAGCAATGTGACATGGATTTTTTTTTATCTAGGAGGTATGTGAACCAAAAATTCCAACCGACCCTATTGTCGAGAGCTTAAATTTAGTAGAAGAAGAAAATAATTACTTGAAGAAAAATTGAAAAAAATTAAGGAGGAGAAAATGATATTGGAGTTGCATGTTGCGGATGTCGTCGATGATCACAAGATCAAGATGGATGCAATGCGCTTGAAGATTAGAAATATTAGAAAATATTGTTGGAAATATGCCCTAGAGGAAATAATAAATTAGTTATTATTATTATATTTCCTTGTTCATGATAATCGTTTATTATCCATGCTATACTTGTATTGATAGGAAACTCAGATACATGTGTGGGTACATAGACAACACCAAGTCCCTAGTAAGCCTCTATATGACTAGCTCGTTGATCAATAGATGGTTACGGTTTCCTGACCATGGACATTGGATGTCTTTGATAACGGGATCACATCATTAGGAGAATGATGTGATGGACAAGACCCAATCCTAAGCCTAGCACAAAGATCGTGTAGTTCGTATGCTAAAGCTTTTCTAATGTCAAGTATCATTTCCTTAGACCATGAGATTGTGCAACTCCCGGATACCGTAGGAATGCTTTGGGTGTACCAAACGTCACAACGTAACTGGGTGGCTATAAAGGTACACTACATGTATCTCCGAAAGTGTCTGTTGGGTTGGCACGAATCGAGACTGGGATTTGTCACTCCGGTTGACGGAAAGGTATCTCTGGGCCCACTCGGTAGGACATCATCATAATGTGCACAATGTGACCAAGGGGTTGATCACGGGATGATGTGTTACGGAAAGAGTAAAGAGACTTGCCGGTAACGAGATTGAACAAGGTATCGGCATACCGACGATCGAATCTCGGGCAAGTACAACACCGCTAGACAAAGGGAATTGTATACGAGATTGCTTGAATGCTTGACATCGTGGTTCATCCGATGAGATCATCGTGGAACATGTGGGAGCCAACATGGGTATCCAGATCCCGCTGTTGGTTATTGGCCAGAGAGCTGTCTCGGTCATGTCTGCATGATTCACGAACCCGTAGGGTCTACACACTTAAGGTTCAGTGACGCTCGAGTTGTTATGGGAATCGGTGTGCAGTTACCGAATGTTGTTCGGAGTCCCGTATGAGATCCCGGACGACACGAGGAGTTCTGGAATGGTCCGGAGGTAAAGATTTATATATGGGAAGTCCTATTTTGGCCACCGGAAAATGTTCGGGATTTTTCGGTATTGTACCGGGAACGTTCTAGAAGGTTCCGGAGTGGGGCCCACCAGCATGGGGGACCCACATGAACGTGGGTAGTGGGGGAAAGGCCCCACACCCTTGGTCAAGGCGCACCAAGATCCCCCCTTAGAATGAATAAGATCATATCCCGAAGGGATAAGATCAAGATCCCTAAAAAGGGGGGATAACAATCGGCGGGGAAGGAAATGATGGGATTTCTTTCCTCCCACCTTTGCCAACGCCCCAATGGACTTGGAGGGCAAGAAACCAGCCCCTCCACCACTATATATAGTGGGGAGGCGCATGGGAGCTTCACATGAAGTTCTGGCGCAGTCCTCCCTCTCTCCCAAGTCCTCCTCCTCTCCCGCGGTGCTTGGCGAAGCCCCGCAGGATTGCCACGCTCCTCCACCACCACCACGCCGTCGTGCTGCTGCTGGATGGAGTCTTCCTCAACCTCTCCCTCTCTCCTTGCTGCATCAAGGCATGGGAGACGTCACCGGGCTGTACGTGTGTTGAACGCGGAGGTGCCGTTCGTTCGGCACTAGGATCTCCGGTGATTTGGATCACGATGAGTATGACTCCTTCAACCCCGTTCTCTTGAACGCTTCCGCTTAGCGATCTACAAGAGTATGTAGATGCACTCCCCTCTCTCTCGTTGCTAGTTTCTCCATAGATAGATCTTGGTGACTCGTAGGAAAATTTTGAATTTCTGCTACGTTCCCCAAAGTGGTATCAGAGCTAGGTCTATTGCGTAGATTCTTTGCACGGGTAGAACACAAAGTAGTTGTGGGTGTTGATTTTGTTCAATATGCTTACCGTTACTAGTCCAATCTTGTTTCGACGGTATTGTGGGATGAAGCGGCCCGGACCGACCTTACACGTACACTTACGTGAGACAGGTTCCACCGACTGACATGCACTTGTTGCATAAGGTGGCTAGCGGGTGCCAGTCTCTCCCACTTTAGTCAGATCAGATTCGATGAAAATAGCAATTGACATATCACGTTGTGGTTTTTGCGTAGGTAAGAAACGTTCTTGCTAGAAACCCGTAACAGCCACGTAAAACACGCAAACAACAATTAGAGGACATCTAACTTGTTTTTGCAGGGTATGCTATGTGATGTGATATGGCCAAAAAGAATGTGATGAATGATATGTGATGTATGAGATTGATCATGTTCTTGTAATAGGAATCACGACTTGCATGTCGATGAGTATGACAACCGGCAGGAGCCATAGGAGTTGTCTTAATTTATTGTATGACCTGCGTGTCATTGAACAACGCCATGTAATTACTTTACTTTATTGCTAACCGGTAGCCATAGTAGTAGAAGTAATAGTTGGCAAGACAACTTCATGAAGACACGATGATGGAGATCATGATGATGGAGATCATGGGGTCATGCCGGTGACGATGATGATCGTGGAGCCCCGAAGATGGAGATCAAAAGGAGCAAAATGATATTGGACATATCATGTCACTTTTTGATTGCATGTGATGTTATCATGTTTATGCATCTTATTTGCTTAGAACGACGGTAGTAAATAAGATGATCCCTCATTAAAATTTCAAGAAAGTGTTCCCCCTAACTGTGCACCATTGCGAAAGTTCATCGTTTCGAAGCACCATGTGATGATCGGGTGTGATAGATTCTAACGTTCATATACAACGGGTGTAAGCCAGATTTACACACACGAAACACTTAGGTTGACTTGACGAGCCTACATGGCCTCGGAACACAAGAGACCGAAAGGTCGAGCATGAGTCGTATAGTAGATACGATCAACATGAAGATGTTCACCGATGATGACTAGTCTGTCTCACGTGATGATCGGACACGGCCTAGTTGACTCGGATCATGTAATCACTTAGATGACTAGAGGGATGTCTATCTGAGTGGGAGTTCATAAGATGAACTTGTTTATCCTAAACATAGTCAAAAGGTTTTTGCAAATTATGTCGTAGCTCGCGCTTTTGTTCTACTATTTTAGATATGTTCCGAGAGAAAATATAGTTGAAAGTTGACAATAGCAATTATGCGGACAATAGAAGGCTTATGTCCTTAATGCACCGCTCGGTGTGCTGGACCTCGAACGTGGTCTGTGGATGTTGCGGACATCTGACATACACATTTTGGTGACTACAAGATAGTTCGGTAATGTTAAATGGTTTAGAATTAAGGAACCGAAGACATTTTTGAAATGTCGCAGAACATATGAGATGTTTCGAGGGCTGAAATTGGGATTTCAGGCTCGTGCCCACGTCAAGAGGTATAAGACCTCCGACGATTTTCTTAGCCTGCATAATAAGGGAGAAAAGCTCAATCGTCAGCTTGTGCTCAGATTGTCTGAGTACAACAATCACTTGAATCGAGTGGGAGTTGATCTTCCAGATGAGATAGTAATGTTTCTCCAAAGACATAGCCACCAATCTACTAGAGCTTCGTGATGAACTATAACATAACAGGGATAGATATAATGATCCTTGCTCTATTCGCAATGTTCGACACCGCGAATGTAGAAATCAAGAAGGAGCATCAATTGTTATTGGTTAGTGAAACCACTAGTTTTAAGAAGGGCAAGGGTAAGAAGGGGTACCTCATGAAACGGCAAACCAGTTGCTGCTCCAGTAAAGAAACCCAAGGTTGAACCCAAACCCGAGACTAAGTGCTTCTGTAATAAGGGAACAGCCACTGGAGCAGAATTACCCTAGATACTTGGTAGATGAGAAGGCTGGCGAGGTCGATAGAAGTATATTGGATATACATTATGTTAATGTGTGCTTTAGTAGTACTCCTAGTAGCACCAGGGTATTAGATACCGGTTCGGTTGCTAAGTGTTCGTAACTGGAAATAAAAGAGCTACGGAATAAACGGAGACTAGCTAAAGGTGAGATGACAATGTGTGTTGGAAGTGTTGCCAAGGTTGATGTGATCAAGCATCGCCTGCTCCGTCTACCATCGAGATTGGTGTTAAACCTAAATAATTGCTATTTGGTGTTTGCGTTGAGCATAGACATGATTGGATTATGTCTATCGCAATACGGTTATTCATGTAAGGAGAATAATGGTTACTCTATTTATTTGAATAATACCTTCAATGGTCTTGCACCTAAAAGAATGGTTCATTGAATCTCGATTGTAGTGATACACATTTTCATGCCAAAAGATATAAGATAGTAATGATAGTACCACTTACTTGTGGCACTGCCATGTAAGTCATATTGGTACAAAACGCATGAAGAAGCTCCATGTTGATGGATCTTTGGACTCACTCGTTTTTGAAAAGTTTGAGACAGGCGAGCCATGTCTATTGGTGTATACGCATGAAGAAACTCCATGCAGATGGATCGTTTGGACACACTTGATTTTGAATCGCTTGAGAAATGCAAATCATACCACATGGGCAAGATGACTGAAAAGCCTCGTTTTCAGTACAATGGAACAAGATAGCAACTTGTTGGAAGTAACATATTTCGATGTGTGCAGTCCAATGAGTGCTGAGGCATGCAGTGAATATCGTTACGTTCTTACTTCACGGATGATTTAAGTAGATACTAAGTGTATTTACTTGATGAAACACAAGTCTGAATTATTGAATGGTTCAGGTAATTTCAGAGTGAAGTTGAAGATCATTGTGACAAGAGGATAAAATGTCTATGATATGATCATAGAGATGAGTATCTGAGTTACGAGCTTTGGCACGCAATTAAGACATTGTGGAAATTGTTTCACAATTAATACCGCCTGGAACACCATAATGTGATGGTGTGTCCGAACATCATATTTGCACCCTATTGGATGTAGTGCGTACCATGATGTATCTTATCGAATTACCACTATCGTTCATTGGTTAGGCATTAGAGACAACCGCACTCACTTTAATAGGGCACCACGTAATTCGGTTGAGACGACACCGTTTGAACTACGGTTTGGAGAAACCTAAGTTGTCGTTTCTTAAAAGTTTGGGGATGCGACGCTTATGTGAAAAAGTTTCATGTTGATGAGCTCGAACCCAAAGCGGATAAAAATGCATCTTCATAGGACACCCAAAACAGTTGGTATACCTCCTATCTCAGATCCGGAAGCAAAAGTAATTGTTTCTAGAAACGGGTCCTTTCTCGAGGAAAAGTTTCTCTCGAACGAATTGAGTGGGAGGATGGTGGAGACTTGATGAGGTTATTGAACCATCACTTCAACCAGTGAGTAGCAGGGCACAGGAGTTGTTCATGTGGAACCTGCACCAATTGAAGTGGAAGCTGATGATAGTGATCATGATGCTTCGGATCAAGTCACTAACGGACCTCGTAGGTCGACAAGGACGCGTACTACTTCAGAGTGTTACGCAATCCTGTCTTAGAGGTCATGTTGCTAGACAACAATGAACCTACGAGCTATGGAGAAGCGATGGTGGGCCCGGATTCTGACGAATGGCTCGAGGCCATAAAATCCGAGAGAGGATCCATGACTTTGGAAGAAATACTTGATGGTCGTAAGGTCATTGGGTACAGATGGATTTTAAAAGGAAGGCAGATAATGATGGTAAGTATCGCCATTAAGAAAGCTCGACTTCTCGTTAAGTTTTTTTCCGACAAGTTCAAGGAGTTGACTACGATGAGACTTTGTCACTCGTAGCGATGCTAAGAGTCTGTTGGAATTATATTAGCAATTACTGCATGATTTATGAAATCTTGCAGATAGGATGTCAAAACATTGTTTCCTCAATGATATCCTTGAGGAAAGGTTGTATGCGATACAACTAGAAGGTTTTGTCAATCGTGAAGAACGCTAACAAATATGCAAAGCTCCAGCAATCCTTCTAAGGACTGCAGTAAGCATCTCGGAGTTGGAATGCACGCTTTGATGAGATGATCAAATATTTTGGGTTTATACAAAGTTTATGAGAAACTTGTACTTCCAAAGAAGTGAGTGGGAGCACTATAGAATTTCTGATGAGTATATGTTGTTGACATATTGTTGATCAGAAATGATGTAGAATTTCTGGAAAGCATATAGGGTTATTTGAAAAGTGTTTTTCAATAGAAAACCTGGAATAAACTGCTTGAACATTGAGCATCAAGATCTATGAGGATAGATCAAAAATGCTAAATGGTACTTTCAAATGAGCACATACCTTGACATGATCTTGAAGGTGTTCAAGATGGATCAGTTAAAGAAGGAGTTCTTGCCTGAGTTGTAAGGTATGAAGTTAAGAGTTAAAGCTCGACCACGGCAGAAGAGAGAGAAAGGACAAAGGTCGTCCCCTATGCTTCAGACGTAGGCTCTATATTATGCTATGCTGTGTACCGCACCGGAAGTGTGCCTTGCCATGAGTAAGTCAAGGGGTACAAGAATGATCCACGAATGGATCATTGGACAGCGGTCAAAATAGTCCTTGGAGTAAATAAAGGACATGTTTCTCGATTAAGGAGGTGATAAAGAGTTCGATGTAAAGGGTTACGTCGATGCAAGCTTTAACACCTGTCCAAATGACTCTGAGTAGCAAACCGGATACGTATAGTGGAGCAACCATTTGGAATTGCTCCAAATGGAGCGTGGAAGCAGCATTTACAATATGACAGAGAGAATTGCGAAATACATACGGATCTGAATGTTGCAGACCCGTTGACTAAAACCTCTCTCACAAGCAAAACATGATCAAACCCCAGAACTCATTGAGTCTTAATCACATGGTGATGTGAACTAGTTTAGTAACACTAGTAAACTCTTTGGATGTTGGTCACATGGTGATGTGACCTGTCAATGTTAATCACATGGCGATGTGAACTAGATTATTGACTCTAGTGCAGTGGGAAACTGTTGGAAATATGCCCTAGAGGCAATAATAAATTAGTTATTATTATTATATTTCCTTGTTCATGATAATCGTTTATTATCCATGCTATAATTCTATTGATAGGAAACTCAGATACATGTGTGGGTACATAGACAACACCAATTCCCTAGTAAGCCTCTAGATGACTAGCTCGTTGATCAATAGATGGTTACGGTTTCCTGACCATGGACATTGCATGTCGTTGATAACGGGATCACATCATTAGGAGAATGATGTGATGGACAAGACCCAATCCAAAGCCTAGCACAAAGATCGTGTAGTTCTTATGCTAAAGCTTTTCTAATGTCAAGTATCATTTCCTTAGACCATGAGATTGTGCAACTCCCGGATACCGTAGGAATGCTTTGGGTGTACCAAACGTCACAACGTAACTGGGTGTCTATAAAGGTGCATTACAGGTATCTCCGAAAGTGTCTGTTGGGTTGGCACAAATCGAGACTGGGATTTGTCACTCCGGTTGACGGAAAGGTATCTCTGGGCCCACTCGGTAGGACATCATCATAATGTGCACAATGTGACCAAGGGGTTGATCACGGGATGATGTGTTACGGAATGAGTAAAGAGACTTGCCAGTAATGAGATTGAACAAGGTATCGGCATACCGATGATCGAATCTCGGGCAAGTACAATACCGCTAGACAAAGGGAATTGTATACGGGATTGCTTGAATCCTTGACATCATGGTTCATCGGATGAGATCATCGTGGAACATGTGGGAGCCAACATGGGTATCCAGATCCTGCTGTTGGTTATTGGCCAGAGAGCTGTCTCGGTCATGTCTGCATGATTTCCGAACTCGTAGGGTCTACACACTTAAGGTTCAGTGATGCTAGAGTTGTTATGGGAATTGGTGTGAAGTTACCGAATGTTGTTCGGAGTCCCGGATGAGATCCCGGATGTCACGAGGAGTTCCGGAATGGTCCGGAGGTAAAGATTTATATATGGGAAGTCCTATTTTGGCCACCGGAAAATGTTCGGGATTTTTCGGTATTGTACCGGGAAGGTTCTAGAAGGTTTCGGTGTGGGGCCCACCAGCATGGGGGACCCACATGAACGTGGGTAGTGGGGGAAAGGCCCCACACCCTTGGTCAAGGCGCACCAAGATCCCCCCTTAGAAGGAATAAGATCATATCCCGAAGGGATAAGATCAAGATCCCTAAAAATGGGGGATAACAATCGGTGGGGAAGGAAATGATGGGATTTCTTTCCTCCCACCTTTGCCAACGCCCCAATGGACTTGGAGGGCAAGAAACCAGCCCCTCCACCCCTGTATATAGTGGGGAGGCGCATGGGAGCTTCACACAAAGTTCTGGCGCAGCCCTCCCCCTCTCCCAAGTCCTCCTCCTCTTCCGCGGTGCTTGGGGAAGCCCTGCAGGATTGCCACGCTCCTCCACCACCACCACGCCGTCATGCTGCTGCTGGATGGAGTCTTCCTCAACCTCTCCCACTCTCCTTGCTGCATCAAGGCATGGGAGATGTCACCGGGCTGTACGTGTGTTGAACGTGGAGGTGACGTCCGTTCGGCACTAGGATCTCCGATGATTTGGATCACAATGAGTACGACTCCTTCAACCCTGTTCTCTTGAACGCTTCCGCTTAGCGATCTACAAGAGTATGTAGATGCACTCCCCTCTCTCTCGTTGCGAGTTTCTCCATAGATAGATCTTGGTGACTCGTAGGAAAATTTTGAATTTCTGCTACGTTCCCCAACAAATATGCCATTCATACTGAGGCTTGGTATCATTATGCCATTGGATAAATTGTTACCTTGGTTGCGGTTATGATCGCATTTCTTGTTGCATTGAATTGTTTTACATAGTTTCAATGTATGGTTTAATTAGATGCTCTGGAGAGCTACAATGAAAACTATGTATGTACTTTGGTTTTAATGTGATGATGAACTTCTATTAATTTGGTCACTTCCGTATTCATGATGTTCTGTAATGGTTTTTGACACACTTAATTATATATAATGCATGCAGATGAACCGGCAATGGATGTACAGTGACAGACGCACCTCCGAGTACATTAAGGGCGTGCATAATTTTCTCGAAGTGGCTGAGGCAAACAAGCAGAATGGTTTTATGTGTTGTCCATGCCCTATATGTGGGAATACGAAGTCTTACTCTGACTGGAAAATCCTTCACACCCACCTGCTTTATAAGGGTTTCATGCCACACTATAATGTTTGGACCAAGCACGGAGAAACAGAGATTATAATGGAAGACAACGAAGAAGATGATGATGATGACAACTATGTGCCCCCTGAATACGGTGATGCTGCAGCGGGGGGAAGCTGAAGATCAAGAGGAACCAGATGATGTGCCCGATGGTGATCTTCGCCGGGTCATTGTTGATGCAAAGAGACAGTGCGAAAGTGTAAAGGAGAAGATGAAGTTCGATAGCATGTTACAGGATCACAAAAAAGGGTTGTACCCCAATTGCGAAGATGGCAACACAAAGCCTGGTACCACACTGGAATTGTTGAAGTGGAAGGCAGAGAATGGTGTACCTGACAAAGGATTTGAGAAGCTATTGAAAATATTAAAGAAGAAGCTTCCAAAGAATAACGAATTGCCCAAACAGTACGTACGCAGCAAAGAAGGTTGTATGCCCTTTAGGATTGGAGGTGCAGAAGATACATGCATGCCCTAATGACTGCATCATCTACCATGGTGCATAGGAGGATTTGAACGCATGCTCGGTATGCGTTGCATTGCGGTATATGATCAGACGAGATGACCCTAGTGATGTTGACAGCGAGCGCCCCAGGAAGAGAGTTCCTGCCAAGGTGATGTGGTATGCTCCTATAATACCACGGTTGAAATGTCTGTTCAGAAACAAAGAGCATGCCAAGTTGATGTGATGGCACAGAGAGGACCGTAAGAAAGACGGGAAGTTGAGAGTACCCGCTGATGGGTCGCAATGGAGAAAAATTGAGAGAAAGTACTGGGAGGACTTTGTAGGTGACCCAAGGAACGTATGGTTTGGTTTAAGCGCAGATGGCATTAATCCTTTTGGGAGTAGAGCAGCAATCACAACACCTGGCATGTGACTCTATGTATCTATAACATTCCTCCTTGGTTGTGCATGAAGCGGAAGTTCATTATGATGCCAGTTCTCATCCAAGGCGCTAAGCAGCCCGACAACGACATTGATGTGTACCTAAGGCCATTAGTTGAAGAAATTTTACAGTTGTGGAATGGATACTGTGTATGTGTGTGGGATGATCACAAACAGCAGGAATTTGACCTACATGCATTGCTGTTTGTAACCATCAATGATTGTCCTGCTCTCAGTAACCTTTCAAGACAGACAAACAAGGGATACCACACATGCACACACTGTTTAGATGACACCGAAAGTATATACCTGGACAAATGCAGGAAGAATGTGTACCTGGGGCATCGTCGATTTCTTCCGACTAACCATCAATGTTGAAAGAAAGGCAAGCATTTCAAAGGCGAAGCAGATCACTGGAAGAAGCCCGCTGTCCGTACCGGTAATCACATACTTGTTATGGTCAATGATTTACAAGTAATCTTCGGAAAGGGTCCCGACGGACTATTTGTTCCGAATGACGCTGACGGACGCGCACCATGTGGAAGAAGAAATCTATATTTTGGGACCTACCCTACTGGAAAGACCTAGAGGTCTGCTCTTCAATCGACGTGATGCACGTGACGAAGAATTTTTGCATGAACCTGCTAGGCTTCTTGGGAGTGTATGGGAAGACAAAAGATACACAGAAGGCACCGGAGGACCAGCAACGTGTGCACGAAAAAGACGGCATGCCTCCAAAGCAGTATGAAGGTCCTTGATACGTCCATTTTGCATCATGCTTTTATATCAATCATTACTGCATTATGGGCTGTTATTACACATTATATCTCAATACTTATGGCCATTCTCTCTTATTTTACAAGGTTTACCATGAAGAGGGGGAATGCCGGCAGCTGGAATTCTGACTGGAAAAGGAGCAAACGTTGCAAACCTATTCTGCACAACTCCAAAAGACCTCACACTCCACAAAACAACTTTTTGGATTTATTAAGAAATTATGAGCAAAAGAAATAGGCCAGGGGGGCCACAACCTGTCCAGGAGACAGGAGGGCGCCCCCCCCTAGGGGCGCATCCCCTATCTCCTGGGCCCCCTGGCGGGCCTCCGGCGTCCATCTTCTGCTATATGAAGGCTTTTGTCCTAGAAAAATTCGGGGGCAAGCTTACGAGATGAAACTCCGCCGCCACGAGGTGGAACCTTGGCGGAATCAATCTAGGGCTCTGGCGGAGCTGTTCTGCCAGGGATACTTCCCTCCGGGAGGGGGAAATCATCAACAACGTCATCACCAACGATCCTCTCATCGGGAGGGGGTCAACATCTTCACCAGCACCATCTCATCTCAAACCCTAGTTCATCTCTTGTATCCAATCTTGTATCCAAAACCACAAATTGGTACCTGTGGGTTCCTAGTAGTGTTGATTACTCCTTGTAGTTGATACTTATTGGTTTACTTGGTGGAAGATCATATGTTCAGATCCTTAATGCATATCATTACACCCCTGATTATGAACATGAGTATGCTTTGTGAGTAGTTACTTTAGTTCCTGAGGACATGGGTGAAGTCTTGCTATTAGTAGTCATGTGAATCGTTCGATATTTTGATGAGATGTATGTTGTCTCTCCTCTAGTGGTGTTATGTGAACGTCGACTACATGACACTTCGCCATTATTTGGGCCTAGAGGAAGGCATAGGGAAGTAATAACTAGATGATGGGTTGCTAGAGTGACAGAAGCTTAAACCCTAGTTTATGCGTTGCTTCGTTAGGGGTTGATATGGACCCATATGTTTAATGTTGTGGTTAGGTTTACCTTAATACTCCTTTTAGTAGTTGCGGACGCTTGGAATGGGGGTTAATCATAATTGGGATGCTTGTCCAAGTTAGGGCGGTACCCAAGTGCCGGTCCACCCACATATCAAATTATCAAAGTACCGAACGCGAATCATATGAGCGTGATGAAAACTAGCTTAACGATAATTCCCAATGTGTCCTCGGGAGCTCCTTCCTCATTATTAGAATTTGTCCAGGCTTATCCTTTGCTACATAAAGGATTGGGCCACCTTGCTGCACTTTATTTACTTTATTTACTTTTTGCTCGTTACTATTTATCTTATCACAAGACTATCTATCACTTATTATTTCAGTGCTTGCAGAGAAAACCTTACTGAAAACCGCTTATCATTTCCTTCTGCTCCTCGTTGGGTTCGACACTCTTACTTATCGAAAGGACTAGATAGATCCCCTACACTTGTGGGTCATCAAGACTCTTTTCTGGCGCCGTTACCGGGGAGCGTAGCGCTCTTGGTGAGTGGAACTTGGTAAGGAAACATTTATATTGTGTGCTGAATTTTTTTGTTACTTGTCACTATGGAAACTAATCCTTTGAGTGGCTTGTTTGGGGTATCTTCACCCCAACCAGAAGAGCAAAGAAATGCTCCTCAACCTACTGAACCTTATGAAAATGTTCACTTTGAGATTCCTTCGGGTATGATAGAAAAACTGCTAGCTAATTCTTTTGCAGGAGACGGAACATTGCATCCCGACTTACACCTTATCTTTGTGGATGAAGTTTGTGGATTATATAAGCTTGCAGGTATTGCCGATGATGTTGTCAAAAGGAAGGTCTTCCCTTTATCTTTGAAGGGAGATGCAATGACATGGTATAGCCAATGTGATGATACAAGATCTTGGAATTATAAGCGATTGAAATTGGAATTTCACCAGAAGTTCTATCCTATGCATCTTGTTCAGCATGATCGTAATTACATATATAATTTCTAGCCTCGCGAAGAAGAAAGCATCGCTAAAGCTTGGAGAGGCTTAAGTCAATGTTATATTCATGCCCCAATCATGAGCTCTCTGGGGAAATGATTATTCCGAATTTTTATGCTCGGCTTTCTCTTGATAATCGCAACTTGCTCGATACCTCCTGTGCTGGTTCCTATATGTTGAAGACTACTGATTTCAAATGGGACTTATTGGAAAGAATTAAACACGACGCTGAAGATCGGGGTTCTCACAATGATAAGGAGTCAGGTATGACACCTAAGTTTGATTGTGTTAAATCTTATATGGATACCGATGCTTTCCGTGGATTTAGCTCTAAGTATGGACTTGACTCTGAGATAGTAGCTACTTTTTGTGAAACTTTTGCTGCTCGCGTTGATCTCCCTAAAGAGAAGTGGTTTAAATATAATCCTCCTGTTGAAGTGAAAGTAGTTGCACCTATTACAATCGAAGAAAAGACTATTACATATAGTGATCCTATTATTCCTATTGCTTATGTTGAAAAACCTCCTTTTCTTGTTAGGATAAAAGATCATGTTAAAGCTTCGACTGTTGTTCGTAAGAGTAATACTAGGACCTATACACCTCCTGAGCAAATTAATGTTGAACCTGGTATTGCTATGATTAAAGATCTCTTGGATGAGGACTTAGATGGGCATGTTATCTCTTTCTTGGGTGAAACTGCTAATCTTGCTAGACCCGATACTAAGACACGTAGACTTGTTGTAGGTACGCCTGTTATTTCTGTTAAAATTGGAGATCATTGTTATCATGGCTTGTGTGATATGGGTGCTAGTGCTAATACGATACCTTATGATCTTTATAAAGAAATTATGCATGATATTGCACCTGTTGAATTAGAAGATATTGATGTTACTATTAAGCTTGCTAATAGGGACACCATTAAACCTATTGGGATTGTTAGAGATGTTGAAGTCTTGTGTGGCAAGATTAAATACCCTGCTGATTTTCTTGTTCTCGGTTCTCCACAAGATGATTTTTGTCCCATTATTTTTGGTAGACCCTTCTTGAACACTGCTAGTGCTAAAATTGATTTTGAAAAGAATATTGTCATTGTTGGCTTAGATGGTATGTCTCATGAGTTTAATTTCGCTAAGTTTAGTAGACAACATCGTGAAAAGGAACCATATAGTAAGGATGAGATTATTGGTCTTGCTTCCATTGTTGTTCCTCCAACTGATCCGTTAGAACAATATTTGGTAGACCACGAAAACGATATGTTTATGAAGGAAAGGAAAGAAATAGATAAAGTGTTCCTTAAACAAGAACCTATGCTAAAACATAATCTTCCCATTGAAATTCTTGGGGATCCCCCTCCACCCAAGGGTGATCCCGTGTTTGAACTCAAACCATTACCTGATAATCTTAAGTATGCCTATCTTGATGAAAAAGAAATATATCCTGTTATTATTAGTGCTAACCTTTCATAGAAAGAAGAAGAAAGATTATTGAAAACTCTTAAGAAGCACCGAGCTGCTATAGGATATACCCTGGATGATCTCAAGGGCATTAGTCCCACATTATGTCAACACAAAATTTCAGTGGAGAAAGATGCCAAACCTGTTAGAGATCCTCAAAGACGATTAAATCCCAAAATGAAGGAAGTGGTTAGAAAGGAGATACTAAAACTCCTTGAGGCAGGTATTATTTATCCCGTTGCTGATAGTGAATGGGTAAGCCCTGTCCATTGTGTCCCTAAAAAGGGAGGTATTACCGTTGTCCCTAATGATAAAGATGAATTGATCCCGCAAAGAATTATTACAGGCTATAGGATGGTGATTGATTTCCACAAGTTAAATAAAGCTACTAAGAAAGATCATTACCCTTTACCTTTTATTGATCAAATGCTAGAAAGGTTATCCAAACACACACATTTTTGCTTTCTAGATGGTTATTCTGGCTTCTCTCAAATACCTGTATCAGCGAGGGGTCAATCTAAAACTACTTTTACTTGCCCTTTTGGTACTTTTGCTTACAGACGTATGCCTTTTGGTTTATGTAATGCACCTGCTACCTTCATGGATGATGAAAGATGCATGATGGCTATATTTTCTGATTTTTGTGAAAAGATTTGTGAGGTATTCATGGATGACTTCTCCGTCTATGGATCCTCTTTTGATGATTGTTTGAGCAACCTTGATCGAGTTTTGCAGAGATGCGAGGACACTAGTCTCATCCTGAATTGGGAAAAGTGTCACTTTATGGTTAATGAAGGCATTGTCTTGGGGCATGAGATCTCCGAGAGGGGTATTGAAGTTGATAAAGCCAAAGTTGATGCTATTGAAAAGATGCCATCTCCCAAGGACATGAAAGGTATAAGAAGTTTCCTTGGTCATGCCAGTTTTTATAGGAGGTTCATTAAGGACTTTTCAAAAATCTCTAGATCTCTGACTAATTTATTGCAAAAAGATATTCCTTTTGTCTTTGATGATGATTGTGTAGAAGCATTTGAAACACTTAAGAAAGCTTTGATCACATCACCTATTGTTCAGCCACCTGATTGGAATTTACCTTTTGAAATTATGTGCGATGCTAGTGATTATGCTATAGGTGCTGTTCTAGGGCAAAGAGTCGATAAAAAATTGAATGTTATCCATTATGCTAGTAAGACTCTTGATACTGCCCAGAGAAATTATGCTACCACTGAAAAAGAATTCTTAGCAGTTGTGTTTGCATGTGATAAGTTTAGACCGTATATTGTTGATTCCAAAGTTACTATTCACACTGATCATGCTGCTATTAAATATCTTATGGAAAAGAAAGATGCTAAGCCTAGACTCATTAGATGGGTTCTCTTGCTCCAAGAATTTGACTTGCATATTATTGATAGAAAGGGAGCTGAGAACCCTGTTGCAGACAACTTGTCTAGGCTAGAGAATGTTCTTGATGACCCACTTCCTATTAATGATAGTTTTCCTGATGAACAATTAGCGGTTGTCAATGCTTCTCGTACTGCTCCTTGGTATGCTGACTATGCTAATTACATTGTTGCTAAATATATACCGCCTAGTTTCACATACCAGCAAAAGAAAAAGTTCTTCTATGATTTAAGACATCACTTCTGGGATGATCCACACCTTTACAAAGAAGGAGTAGATGGTATTATTAGACGTTGTGTGCCTGAGCATGAACAGGAACAAATCCTATGCAAGTGTCACTCTGAATCCTATGGAGGACACCACACTCGAGATAGAACTGCACACAAGTTACTACAATCTGGTTTTTATTGGCCTACTCTTTTCAAAGATGCTCATAATCTTGTCGTATCTTGTGATGAATTATTCTCTTGTTATTGAACCGTTTGATGTTTGAGGCTTTGATTATATGGGACCTTTTCCTGCATCCAATGGTTATACACATATTTTAGTTGCTGTTGATTACGTAGTGGGTAGAAGCTATTCCAACTAGTAGTGCTGATCATAACACTTCTATTAAAATGCTTAAACAAGTTATTTTTCCGTGGTTTGGAGTCCCTAGATATCTTATGACTGATGGTGGTTCACACTTTATTCATGGTGCTTTCCATAATATGCTTGCTAAGTACGATGTCAATCATAGAATTGCACCTCCTTATCACCCGCAGTCTAGTGGTCAAGTAGAGTTGAGCAATAGAGAGCTCAAATTAATTTTGCAAAAGACTGTGAATAGATCTAGAAAGAATTGGTCCAAAAAACTTGATGATGCATTATGGGCCTATAGAACTGCATACAAAAATCCTATGGGTATGTCTCCTTATAAAATGGTTTATGGAAAAGCATGTCATTTACCTCTTGAACTTGAACATAAAGCATATTGGGCTATTAAAGAGCTCAATTATGACTTCAAACTTGCCGGTGAGAAGAGGTTATTCGATATTAGCTCACATGACGAATGGAGAACCCAAGCATATGAGAATGCCAAGCTCTTCAAAGAAAAAGTAAAACACTGGCATGGTAAGAGGATACAAAAGCGTGAGTTTAACGTAGGAGATTATGTGTTATTATTCAACTCTCGTTTAAGATTTTTTGCAGGAAAACTTCTCTCAAAATGGGAAGGTCCCTACGTTATCGAGGAGGTCTATCATTCTGGTGCTATAAAAATCAACAACTTTGAAGGCACAAATCCGAGGGTGGTAAACAGTCAAAGAATTAAACATTACATTTCAGGTAATCCTATCAATGTTGAAGCTAATATTATTGAAACCATAACCCCTGAGGAATACATAAGAGACACTTTCCAGAACGTTCCAAACTCCGAAAAGGCATAGGTACGTGGTATGGTAAGTAAACCGACTCCAAAACAACTCTAATGGCAATTTTTATCAATTTTGGATTATTTAAGGATTTTAGGAAGAAAGAAATAGTCCGAAAGGGACACGAGGCTCCCACGAGAGAGGAGGGTGCCCCCCCTGTAGGGCACGCCCCCTATCTCGTGGGCACCTCGTGTGCCTCCCGGACTCCGATTTCTTGTATGTTACATATTCTGGTCGGTAAAAATTCATTATATATACTCTCGAAGGTTTTAACCACCGTATCACGCAAATATTCTCTATTTTCGTGTCGAGCTGTTTCTGTTTCAGATCTAGCGCATCATGTCGTCTTCAAGCGCTCCCAAGGACAAGTTTTTCGAGAAGGTTATCAACCCCTATCTTGCGGAGGTGCTGCATCACCCTCAAACCATTGATGTGCGTGAGGGGGTGTTGCACATCCGCGATGTGGAAGGACCAAGGCGTACCGGGAGCCTGGAGACAAAGCTCGAAGCCATGGAACAAGAAGTTTTCAAGTGCCAAGGGATGGTGGAGCGTGGACTCAACGCCAACCAGATGATGATAATGGAGTTCACCAACAACCACAAGCTGGATACCAAAGACATTGGGGAGACCATCTGTCGTGGTTCTAAGTCTGACAGTAGAATAGGGGTAGGATAACGGAGCATGATCTATCGAGATGCATATGGGTGACACAGTGGTTTTAGCGAGTTCGGGCCTCTCACGATGGAGATAAAGACCCTACGTCTCGTGCTCCGGAGAGGCTTTGTTTTTATCTGAGTATATATCCGGAGATTACAATGTGTGTGTAAGCGAGGAACGGATCCCCATGCCTGAGCTAAGTCCTGAGACTAATGGTGAAAAGAGAGAGAGGTGGAAGAAAAGAGCCCCCCCAAGTCTAGTGGTGGGGGGTGGCTTATATAGAGTGCGCCACCCCTTCACCTCCTATGTTACAAAGTGGGGTATGAATGCCATAATGCCAGCCCGCTATTAAGCCCTCACTATTAGAAAGATGCCGACTGCCTTGCTGCCTGCTGGTCTTCGTATATCCGAGTGAGTCGTACGGTCGAGTGGTGAACCGTCATCCGAGTGGATGGTATGTTGCTTGTCCGAGTGGATAGTGTGTCTGTATGAAATTGACCTGGACCCACATGTTGTGTGGACCCCATGCTTCATGATATTTCGACCCTTCGTGGGCCTACCTGTTATGTATATCCCCAACATTAGCCCCCGAATCGATTGCGATTTTGCAGAACGAGTTGGTGTAAGACACAGTTTGGTCCGAGTGATTACAGAAATACTCGGTACATGTCGCCGCGCTTTCAGACAACCAACGTTTGAACAAAATCTCAATGGATTCCGGCACCATGCTTCCCGACTAATCGAGGTAAGTGTCTGTGAGGAGCAACTTGGTGACATTCGTTCATCTCTCGGGAGAGGTTTAACTCGTGATCTGAGTATGGGCGTGTCATTAAATCCGTGCAACCAGATTGACACATGGACTGCTCTTTTAGAGAGATGCCATTCTTATCCCGGAGGAACGTCAATACGAGTCGGTTTCAGATCCACACTTGTGAGTTTCACACTTTGAGTCCTAGAAGAAGGCTCAAAACAGGTCCATGGAGGAGCGTTAAACTCGCCTTATAGAATATTTCTTTGGAGTGATTTGGAGCTGGGCCTACATCGAGTAACTGATTACTCGGAATTTCTTCACGCCTGGAACGTGTCTTTTTTGTTGTTTGGCCGTCACTTGGGTTGGGCGGACCGTTCCGAGTGGATACCATTCCAGTGGGGGCACGCTGAGTGCACCCACTGGGTGTAGTCCCCGAGACTGCTGTCGACTGCGGGCAGTCGGCGGGAGTCTTAGAGCCTGTCTTTTTGTTGTTGTTTGGCCGTCACTCGGGTTGGGCGGACCGTTCCGAGTGGATACCATTCCAGTGGGGGCACGCTGAGTGCACCCACTGGGTCTAGTCCCCGAGACTGCTGTCGACTGCGGGCAGTCGGCGGGAGTATGAGAGAACTAAAACTCTTCTTAGCTGGTACTGATCGAACTTGTTCTTCTCTGACTCGGAGGTCGAGTAATACTGGAGATGGGTTTGCATCGAGCAAAATGTTTCTTTCTGAGTCCTCTTTCAGTGGGGGCACGCTGAGTGCACCCACTGGGTGTAGTCCCCGAGCCTCTGTCGGACTAGATGAGTCTGGCAGAGGGTTTAAGTCTCTCGGTAAATCTCCATGCAGTTGGCATGGCAAATATCTTTGTCTGGAATTGAATCAATCGGATGGATGCGTAACGAGGTGGTTGTACGAACGATGAGTAAGGTCTCCTGTACGATTCAGCGATGGCGCTTCATTTTTACCCTTTTGCATGAAAAGGGGTATTTATCCAAGTGGACATGCTTCACTTATAGATCTTCGGCGAACCGAGCATGTATGGTCAGAAGAATATCTTGATGTGATCAACAGGTTGACCAAATGGGCGTAACCCCTGAGGGTGACATGGCCAACTGCCGCGCGTAGCCCCCGAGTGATGCTCGAAGGAGGTAAGCTTGCTACAGAGTGTGATATGAGGTTTGACCATATGAGTAACTTAGCCGTTCCCGTGCTGGGGGTGTAGAGGTAAAGACATGTCCAACTGATGGTGACGCGCGGGGCAGCCGAGGGGCAAGGACGTGTATAACCGAGTGGCGACGCGCGGGGCGGCCGAGTGGTGAAGACGTGCAAAACCGAGTGGCGCCGCGCGGGGCGGGCGAGTGGTGAAGACGTGTAGAACCAAGTGGCGATGCGCGGGGCGGCCGAGTGGTGAAGTCGCACACAACCGAGTGGCGACGCGCGGGGCGGCCGAGTGAAGGACTAAGTGTCCAACTGAGTGGCAAAAATGGTCCTTGAAGGAGTTAGCCAGATGCTTTTGAAGCTGATGTAGCGACAAGGTCGGTGTAGTGTGGCTGTGGCGCAACAAGACCGGTGCGACAACTGAATTTGAGTAGGAACGAAGATGGCACGCAGAGTGTCTGGGTGATTACGAAATTTGTCAAAGTGACGGATCGAATGTACTTGTTGAAGTGAAGGGTCTGATTGGTGATGAAGTACTCGACCACTTAGGAGAGTGTCATTCCAAATGAGATGCAGCCCCCGAGTGCGGCGTAGCCCCCAAGCATACTACAGGCTTCGACAACGGACATGTCGGAATATGAGAAATATAGTTTTGAATGGATGATTTGTAATTCATCGAGTCGGATTTGGGTAAAGATGAGGAGAAGCTTCCGAGTGATGCTCGGAAGAAGCAAACTCGCAAAAGAGTGAAGTGTGAAGTTTAATTATGAAAGGGACTTATCTGCCTCATGCCCGACGAGGTCTATATCATTGATACGATGAAGAGAATTCCATAGAGGGGTTGGCCGGACGTGTTTGAAGTCAACAGGGCGACAAAGTCAGTGTTGTGGTGCGCTAGGACCAGTATGGAGACCGAGTCCGAGCAGCGATGAAGTTGGCGCGTAGGGCCGTCGAGTGATCGTGGTAACTTGTGTAAAAAAATGGCACAAGTCAACACAATAATTTCTTGAGGAAATTTGATGTGTGCTGAAATGATTTGTGTGAATAACACCCATAGACACCCGCTGGGA
>NC_057807.1:29721484-29726287 GCF_018294505.1 Triticum aestivum | reverse complement strand
GGGTGGCCGAGTGAAGTAGACCCGTCCCGCAGAGTAGCGATGCGCGGGGTGGCCGAGTGAAGTAGACCCGTCGCGCGGAGTAGCGATGCGCGGGGTGGCCGAGTGAAGTAGACCCGTCGCGCGGAATAGCGATGCGCGGGGTGACCGAGTGAAGTAGACCCGTCCCGCGGAGTGGTGACGCACGAGGCGGATCACATGACTGACCAAGTGCCTGCATGTTAGTCGTGTAGATGCAAACTTCATACGAGTTAACATGTCATCGTGTTACTCGCCCGCATGAGATATATGTTCATCCGAGTGAATTGATGTGCTGTCCGGTCGAGTGCATTGTTGTGCTGTCCGGACGAGCGACCTGCAAGTTAATATAGCAAGTATAGCTACGAATATCTATTGATGATCAAAAACGCCCCTGAGTTGAGGCCCTTTGGAGGGACTTAAAGTCCGGTGGTTATAGTGCATGCATGCGTGCACTAATAATTGCCGCAGTAAGAGTGGAAGTAGCCAAATGAGCGCATTAGTTTAGGCAGCAGTAAATAAGTAATTGATGCTGGAAATACTCACCTGATGAGCCCTTTAATGAGGCAATTACCTTAGCGAAACAGTCAACCCACGTTCCTCCGTTTCTTTTTTCTGTATGACGGGGAGGCGGCCCGGCGCTGGTGGGCTGTGCTTGCATGCGGCTAGCGCCCATACAGGCGAGCGGGACTGACAGGGTTGGTTCCCTGCCCCCGAACGCCAACTGCAGCGGGAGGGCTCGGAAACACCGCCAGAGGTGCCGATCCGGCGCGGACGGACGCGCCCAAGGCCTGGGGGTCAGGGAGCAGCCGAGCACCCATGTCACCGGAGTGACTGCTGAACGCTTGCGGACGCCGCAGCCAGCAAACGGTTGGGCTGAGCTCGACGGAGAAATGGAAGCGGAGGTGCGCTGGTGGCCGCCCCAGCTGGTCCGGTCGAGCGGGCGATTCGCCTCACCCTCGGAGTGCTCGGCGAAGAGGAGCCGCACACCGCCAGGCGACGGCGAGTCTCCAGCGGTACCGGCCCATATGCATCATGGCTCGATAGACGCCATGCCCCACGGTGGGCGCCAACTGTCGTGGTTCTAAGTCTGACAGTAGAATAGGGGTAGGATAACGGAGCATGATCTATCGAGATGCATATGGGTGACACAGTGGTTTTAGCGAGTTCGGGCCTCTCACGATGGAGATAACGACCCTACGTCTCGTGCTCCGGAGAGGCTTTGTTTTTATCTGAGTATATATCCGGAGATTACAATGTGTGTGTAAGCGAGGAACGGATCCCCATGCCTGAGCTAAGTCCTGAGACTAATGGTGAAAAGAGAGAGAGGTGGAAGAAAAGAGCCCCCCCCAAGTCTAGTGGTGGGGGGTGGCTTATATAGAGTGCGCCACCCCTTCACCTCCTATGTTACAAAGTGGGGTATGAATGCCATAATGCCAGCCCGCTATTAAGCCCTCACTATTAGAAAGATGCCGACTGCCTTGCTGCCTGCTGGTCTTCGTATATCCGAGTGAGTCATACGGTCGAGTGGTGAACCGTCATCCGAGTGGATGGTATGTTGCTTGTCCGAGTGGATAGTGTGTCTGTATGAAATTGACCTGGACCCACATGTTGTGTGGACCCCATGCTTCATGATATTTCGACCCTTCGTGGGCCTACTTGTTATGTATATCCCCAACATTAGCCCCCGAATCGATTGCGATTTTGCAGAACGAGTTGGTGTAAGACACAGTTTGGTCCGAGTGATTACAGAAATACTCGGTACATGTCGCCGCGCTTTCAGACAACCAACGTTTGAACAAAATCTCAATGGATTCCGGCACCATGCTTCCCGACTAATCGAGGTAAGTGTCTGTGAGGAGCAACTTGGTGACATTCGTTCATCTCTCGGGAGAGGTTTAACTCGTGATCTGAGTATGGGCGTGTCATTAAATCCGTGCAACCAGATTGACACATGGACTGCTCTTTTAGAGAGATGCCATTCTTATCCCGGACGAACGTCAATACGAGTCGGTTTCAGATCCACACTTGTGAGTTTCACACTTTGAGTCCTAGAAGAAGGCTCAAAATAGGTCCATGGAGGAGCGTTAAACTCGCCTTATAGAATATTTTTTTGGAGTGATTTGGAGCTGGGCCTACATCGAGTAACTGATTACTCGGAATTTCTTCACACCTGGAACGTGTCTTTTTTGTTGTTTGGCCGTCACTTGGGTTGGGCGGACCGTTCCGAGTGGATACCATTCCAGTGGGGGCACGCTGAGTGCACCCACTGGGTGTAGTCCCCGAGACTGCTGTCGACTGCGGGCAGTCGGCGGGAGTCTTAGAACCTGTCTTTTTGTTGTTGTTTGGCCGTCACTCGGGTTGGGCGGACCGTTCCGAGTGGATACCATTCCAGTGGGGGCACGCTGAGTGCACCCACTTGGTGTAGTCCCCGAGACTGTTGTCGACTGCGGGCAGTCGGCGGGAGTCTTAGAGCCTGTCTTTTTGTTGTTGTTTGGCCGTCACTCGGGTTGGGCGGACCGTTCCGAGTGGATACCATTCCAGTGGGGGCACGCTGAGTGCACCCACTGGGTGTAGTCCCCGAGACTGCTGTCGACTGCGGGCAGTCGGCGGGAGTATGAGAGAACTAAAACTCTTCTTAGCTGGTACTGATCGAACTTGTTCTTCTCTGACTCGGAGGTCGAGTAATACTGGAGATGGGTTTGCATCGAGCAAAATGTTTCTTTCTGAGTCCTCTTCCAGTGGGGGCACGCTGAGTGCACCCACTGGGTGTAGTCCCCGAGCCTCTGTCGGACTAGATGAGTCTGGCAGAGGGTTTAAGTCTCTCGGTAAATCTCCATGCAGTTGGCATGGCAAATATCTTTGTCTGGAATTGAATCAATCGGATGGATGCGTAACGAGGTGGTTGTACGAACGATGAGTAAGGTCGCCTGTACGATTCAGCGATGGCGCTTCATTTTTACCCTTTTGCATGAAAAGGGGTATTTATCCAAGTGGACATGCTTCACTTATAGATCTTCGGCGAACCGAGCATGTATGGTCAGAAGAATATCTTGATGTGATCAACAGGTTGACCAAATGGGCGTAACCCCTGAGGGTGACATGGCCAACTGCAGCGCGTAGCCCCCGAGTGATGCTCGAAGGAGGTAAGCTTGCTACAGAGTGTGATATGAGGTTTGACCATATGAGTAACTTAGCCGTTCCCGTGCTAGGGGTGTAGAGGTAAAGACATGTCCAACTGATGGTGACGCGCGGGGCAGCCGAGGGGCGAGGACGTGTATAACCGAGTGGCGACGCGCGGGGCGGCCGAGTGGTGAAGACGTGCAAAACCGAGTGGCGCCGCGCGGGGCGGGCGAGTGGTGAAGACGTGTAGAACCAAGTGGCGATGCGCGGGGCGGCCGAGTGGTGAAGACGCACACAACCGAGTGGCGACGCGCGGGGCGGCCGAGTGAAGGACTAAGTGTCCAGCTGATTGGCAAAAATGGTCCTTGAAGGAGTTAGCCAGATGCTTTTGAAGCTGATGTAGCGACAAGGTCGGTGTAGTGTGGCTGTGGCGCAACAAGACCGGTGCGACAACTGAATTTGAGTAGGAACGAAGATGGCACGCAGAGTGTCTGGGTGATTACGAAATTTGTCAAAGTGACGGATCGAATGTACTTGTTGAAGTGAAGGGTCTGATTGGTGATGAAGTACTCGACCACTTAGGAGAGTGTCATTCCAAATGAGATGCAGCCCCCGAGTGCGGCGTAGCCCCCGAGCATACTACAGGCTTCGACAACGGACATGTCGGAATATGAGAAATATAGTTTTGAATGGATGATTTGTAATTCATCGAGTCGGATTTGGGTAAAGATGAGGAGAAGCTTCCGAGTGATGCTCGGAAGAAGCAAACTCGCAAAAGAGTGAAGTGTGAAGTTTAATTATGAAAGGGACTTATCTGCCTCATGCCCGACGAGGTCTATATCATTGATACGATGAAGAGAATTCCATAGAGGGGTTGGCCGGACGTGTTTGAAGTCAACAGGGCGACAAAGTCAGTGTTGTGGTGCGCTAGGACCAGTATGGAGACCGAGTCCGAGCAGCGATGAAGTTGGCGCGTAGGGCCGTCGAGTGATCGTGGTAACTTGTGTAAAAAAATGGCACAAGTCAACACAATAATTTCTTGAGGAAATTTGATGTGTGCTGAAATGATTTGTGTGAATAACACCCATAGACACCCGCTGGGACTGCAAGGGGCTTGCTGGTTGACCAGCAAAAGTTTAAAAGAGCGAAGGATTCGTTCGCACTTGTCGAAGCGAGAAATCCTACTGAACTTGTTGGAATACTGGCTAAAATAAAACGGAAGTGTAGTGTTTTGACTGAGTTGCAGCCCTGGAGGACCGATGCAAACTCGAAATGAAGAACGACACATGGTGTTCGTGAATGATATATGCGAAAAAAGGAAGTTGGACTTCGGAGTCACATAACCAGTACTAAGCAAGTATGTGAAAATAAGCAGTCGAGCGTAGAGGTACACTCGGTGGTGTGGCATCCGAGTGAACCTGATGTGTGAATTATGGAATACTCGGGAAGACGAAAATAACAGAATGTAAAATGACTTAGCTGTCTGAAGGCGCGCAGGGCGGTCGAGTGGTGATGAGGTGACCAACCGATTGGCGACGCGCGGAGCGGCCGAGTGGTTATGAGGTGACCGACCTATGGCGACGCGCGGAGCGGCCGAGTGGTGATGAGGTGACCAACCTGGTGGCGGAGCACGGGGCGGCCGAGTGGTGATGAGGTGACCAACCG
>NC_057807.1:29714969-29721474 GCF_018294505.1 Triticum aestivum | reverse complement strand
CCAACCGAGTGGCGACGCGCGGAGCGGCCGAGTGGTGATGAGGTGACCAACCGAGTGGCGACGCGCGGAGCGGCCGAGTGGTGATGAGGTGACCAACCGAGTGGCGACGCGCAGAGCGGCCGAGTGGTGATGAGGTGACCAACCGAGTGGCGACGCGCGGAGCGGCCGAGTGTATATCCCCAACACCATCTTCAAGCTTCAAGAGAAAATCGAGCACCTCCAAGCCCAGATTTATGTCCTACAAAACCAGAACTGTGAGTATGAATATAGATTCAAGCGAATGAGTTTGGCTGCAGATTTAAGGATCCCGGAGACTCGATCGTCCTTTTATGATGGAGAGCCTATGCCTTGGAAGACGGATGACAATCCTACTCCATCAACAACTCCTACTTCACCACCTCCGAAGAAATAATCACATGGGTATGGGCACTCCCCTTGGCAACTACCAAGCTTGGGGGAGGGGCCCCAGTATCGTATCACCATCACACTCCTATCTTTACCGCTTTATTTAGTTCGATGCTTTTAGTAGTATCTTGGTCTATTAGTTCGAAGTTTTGATATCAAGTAGTTTTGAGTTTTGAGTTGTGATCTCTTTTTGTAAGCGAGTCCGTGTGCTATCTATAATAAAGATTAGTGTTGAGTCAAGGGCTTTGCTATGTTGCTATGATCTTGAGAAAGTAGAAAGAACAAAAGAGTTCATATTGATCTTATGGATAGTGATAACTTTACATATAGAAAGTATGAGGCATAAAAAATGTTGAGAGTTGATGAACGTAGCCTTGGTCATCGTTGCAATTAATAGGAAGTGATAAGGAAAGAGGGGTTCACATATAGATATATTATCTTGGACATCTTTTATGATTGTGAAGCACTCATTAAGTATGACATGCTAAAAGAGTTGACGTTGGACAAGGAAGACAATGTAATGGTTTATGTTTTCCGACATCTCAGTTAAAGTATATTGTCAGTGACCTTCTAAAACATTTTGAGCTTGCCTTTCCCCATCATGCTAGCCAAAACTCCTTGCACCAAGTAGAGATACTACTTGTGCTTCCAAATATCCTTAAACCCAGTTTTTCCATGAGAGTCCACCATACCTACCTATGGATTGAGTAAGATCCTTCAAGTAAGTTGTATCGGTGCAAGCAATAAAAATTTCTCTCTAAATATGCATGACTTATTAGTGCAGAGAAAATAAGCTTTGTACGAACTTGTTGTGGAAGTAATAAAAGCAACGGAGTGCATAATAAAGGTCCACATACAAGGGGCAATATAAAGTGACATTCTTTTGCATTAATATTTTGTGTATCCAACCCTAAAAGCGCATGACAACCTCTGCTTCCCTCTGCGAAGGGCCTATCTTTTACTTTATGCTTTACTTTAATACTTGAGTCAAGGTGATCCTCACCTTTCCCTTTTTCATTTTATCCTTTGGCAAGCTCTTCGTGTTTTAAAGATCATGATATATATATCCGAGTGGATGTAAGTTGGCATATGCTATTATTGTTGACATCACCTAAAGGTGAATACGTTGGGATGCAACACAATAAGCCCCTATCTTTCTCAGTGTGCGGATGAAACTCTATAACCACAAGTATTGTGTGGGTGTTAACAATTATGGGAGACTACGAGATAGTTGAGTATGTGAGCTTGCTGAGAAGCTCTATTATTGACTCTTTCTGATGTTACGATAAATTGCAATTGCTGCAATTATTGAGATTATAGTTTCTTAGTTCCCAATGAAGTTTTTGAACCATACTTGACATTGTGAATTGCTTATTACTTGAACATAGGAAATCATATGACAAAATCCATATATGTTGCTGTTATTAGAATGATCATGATGCCCTCATGTCCGTATTTTATTTTTATCGACACCTGTATCTCTAAACATGTGGACATATTTTTTGATTTCGGTTTCTGCTTGAGGACAAGCGAGGTCTAAGCGTGGGGGAGTTGATACGTCCATTTTGCATCATGCTTTTATATAAATATTTATTGCATTATGGGCTGTTATTACACATTATATATCAATACTTATGGCTATTCTCTCTTATTTTACAAGGTTTACCATGAAGAGGGGGAATGCCGGCAGCTGGAATTCTAGCTGGAAAAGGAGCAAATGTTTGAAACCTATTCTGCACAACTCCAAAAGACTCGACACTCCATGAAACAACCTTTTGGATTTATTAAGGAATTATGAGCATAAGAAATAGGCCAGGGGGCCCACACCCTGTCCAGGAGACAGGAGGGCGCCCCCCCTAAGGGCGCGCCCCCTATCTCCTGGGCCCCCTGGTGGGCCTTCGGCATCCATCTTCTGCTATATGAAGAGTTTTGTCCTGGAAAAATTCGGGGGCAAGCTTACGAGACGAAACTCCGCCGCCACGAGGCAGAACCTTGGCGGAATCACTCTAGGGCTCTGGCGGAGCTGTTCTGCCGGGGACACTTCCCTCCGGGAGGGGGAAATCATCACCAACGTCATCACCAACGATCCTCTCATCGGGAGGGGGCCAATCTCCATCAACATCTTCACCAGCACCATCTCATCTCAAACCCTAGTTCATCTCTTGTATCCAATCTTGTATCCAAAACCACAAATTGGTACCTGTGGGTTGCTAGTAGTGTTGATTACTCCTTGTAGCTGATACTTATTGGTTTACTTGGTGGAAGATCATATGTTCAGATCCTTAATGCATATTATTACACCTCTGATTATGAACATGAATATGCTTTGTGAGTAGTTACTTTAGTTCCTGAGGACATGGGTGAAGTCTTGCTATTAGTAGTCATGTGAATTTGGTATTCGTTCGATATTTTGATGAGATGTATGTTGTCTCTCCTCTAGTGGTGTTATGTGAACGTCGACTACATTACACTTCACCATTATTTGGGCCTAGAGGAAGGCATATGGAAGTAATAAGTAGATGATGGGTTGCTAGAGTAACAGAAGCTTAAACCCTAGTTTATGCGTTGATTCGTTAGGGGTTGATATGGACCCATATGTTTAATGTTGTGGTTAGGTTTACCTTAATACTCCTTTTAGTAGTTGCGGATGCTTGCAATGGGGGTTAATCATAATTGGGATGCTTGTCCAAGTTAGGGCAGTACCCAAGTGCCGGTCCACCCACATATCAAATTATCAAAGTACCGAACGCGAATCATATGAGCGTGATGAAAACTAGCTTGATGATAATTCCCAATGTGTCTTCGGGAGCTCCTTCCTCATTATTAGAATTTGTCTAGGCTTATCCTTTGCTACATAAAGGATTGGGCCACCTTGCTGCACTTTATTTACTTTATTTACTTTTTGCTCGTTACTATCTATCTTATCACAAGACTATCTATCACCTATTATCTCAGTGCTTGCAGAGAAAACCTTACTGGAAACCGCTTATCATTTCCTTCTGCTCCTCGTTGGGTTCGACACTCTTACTTATCGAAAGGACTATGATAGATCCCCTACACTTGTGGGGCATCAGTCCTGCCAGCTACGCTCTTACCAAATAAGAGAAGGAAATCTTCTTTGAATGCCTGCTTAGTATGAAGGTCCCGTCTGGCTACTCGTCGAATATAAAGGGAATAATAAATATGATAGAGAAAAAGTTCCAGAACCTAAAGTCTCATGACTGCCACGTGATTATGACGCAACTGCTTCCAGTTGCATTGAGGGGGCTTCTACAGGAAAACATTCGATTAGCCATTGTGAAGCTATGTTCATTCCTCAATGCAATCTCTTAGAAGGTGATCGATTGACAAATCCTACCAAGGTTAAGGAGTGATGTGGCACAATGTCTTGTTAGTTTCGAACTGGTGTTCCCACCATCCTTCTTCAAAATCATAATGCACGTCCTGGTTCATCTAGTCGACGAGATTGTCATTCTACGCCCTGTATTTCTACACAATATGTTCCCCTTTGAGAGGTTTATGGGAGTCGTAAAGAAATATGTCCGTAATGGTGCTAGGCCATAAGGAAGCATCTCCATGGGCCATCAAACAAAGGATGTCATTGGGTTTTGTGTTGACTTTATTCCTGACCTTAAGAAGATAGGTCTCCCGCAATCGCGGTATGAGGGGAAACTGAGTGGAAAAGGCACGCTAGAAGGGGACTCAATAATATGTAGGGACAGGTATTCTTGGTCTCAAGCACACTACACAGTTCTACAGAATTCTACCTTGGTGACCCCGTATGTCAATGAACACAAGAACATTCTGCGCTCCAAACACCCGGACCAGTGTGACGACTGGATTACATGTGAACACATCAGGACTTTCGGCAGTTGGTTGCAAACACATCTCAGGGGTGACAACACTATTTCTGATGAGCTGTACTCGTTGGCGAGGGAACCATCTTCGACTGTAATGACTTACAAAGGGTATAGGATAAATGGGAATACATTTTACACGATCTCCCAAGATCAAAAGAGCACCAATCAAAACAGTGGTGTCTGCTTTGATGCAACAACCAAGATGGGAAATGACACATATTATGGTTACATAGTGGACATATGGGAACTTGACTATGGACATGATTTTCAGGTCCTTTTGTTTAAGTGCAAATGTGTCAATCTGTCAGGAGGTGGGGTACAGGTAGACCCACAGTACGGAATGACAACAGTGGGTCTGAACAATCTTGGGTACACAGACGAACCATTCGTCCTAGCCAATGACGTGGCGCAGGTTTTCTATGTGAAGGACATGTCTACCAAACCAAGAAAAAGAAAAGATAAGGAAGCGAATACATCATACGATGAGCCAAAGCGCCACATAGTTCTTTCAGGAAAAAGAGACATCGTGAGATTGGAGGGCAAGACAGACATGTCTGAAGATTATAAAAAGTTTCATGAAATTCCGCCCTTCAAAGTCAAGGCTGACGCAATCACCCTGTTAAACGATGAAGATTATCCATGGTTATGGCGCAATAAGCAAAGGACACAAGCGAAGAAAAAGTGAAGACTTTCTCTCCAGAACTATTATGATGATGCCTTTGATCTAGAATATCACTGCAGTTACAAGTGAAGATATGAAATGCCTTTTGTAACAGATGAGTTTCCGTTCGAAACCCTGATCATTCGAAAGATATTGTCCATTTTGTATACGAAGTGCATCCAATTTTTTCGAAACCCTCTCAACTTTTTGGCACATGCTATGTGGGTGAAATGATGATACAATGCCAACTTTCAACCTTTTCAGAGTTCATTTGTAGTGCTTTTCAGTTTAAGGGTCATTTAGCTGAAAGAATGAACTAATAGAAAAAAGAATGAACTAAAAGCAAAAAGAATGAACTGAAAATAATCAATTAAAATATTCTGCTATGATCAACTAAAACAAAACTATAATATTCTTCAATAGCAAAAAGAATCAACTAAAAAGCTTTTATAAAACTCCAATAGAAAAAATAATAAACTAAAAACCTTTTATAAACCTCTAGTATTATTGAAACTAAAATTATATAAAATTTATGCAACTAAAATTATCAAAGTATTTTCTGTTCAAAACATTAAAAGCAAAAAAGAATTTTCATAAAGAATATTTTTAGTTAGAAACTTTAATAGCAAAAAGAATTATCATAAAGATTTTTTTATTAGAAACTAAAATAATAAAACGTATTTTTGAATATAATGATAAAACACAGTAATATTAAATAGCAGGAAAAAGAATCACTCAAAAATCTATTTCTATAGTAAAGTTATTCAAAAACTAGTGATTCACATAAATTTCAAAAAATTCAAATTTAAAGTATTCAAATTGGAAAACAAATGGCACTAACAGAAAGTTTATAATTTTTGTTACCTAAAACCAAAAAGAATCACTGAAAAACAAGTAAGAATTTTGTTGTAAGTAGAAATAAAATAAAATAAATAAAATTAAAAAGAAAACAAAAATATAAAAAAAGTGCCACCTACTGGGCCACCACAGCCTGAATACGACTAGAAACCCAACCATGGGCCAGGATTCAGGCCCGCAGCAGGCCTGGTAGGCCCACAGGCACATAGTCATAGATTAGGCCCGAAAGCCTGTAGTGAAGAGGAGCTCGAGAGGGTGGACGTAGCAGCGCTTATAAACCACTCTCGAGCTCTCTCAATTAGCAAGGTGGGACTAAACTTTTGGCCGTGACGCGGGCAGCACAAGGCCTTTTGTCTCGGTTGGTGGCACCAACCGGGACTAAAGAGGTGCATTGGTACCGGTTTGTGCTACTAACCAAGACCAATGCCCCCCCCCCCCTTAAGTCCCGATTGGTGCCACCAACCGGGACCAAAGGTCCCTGTTTCCCGCCCTTTGGGCTCCTGAAAACTGACCTTTGGTCCCGGTTGGTGGCACAAACCGGGACTAAAGGGAGGCATTGGTCCCGGTTGGTGCCACGAATAGGGACCAATGCTTCGTAAGCAACACTTGTGAAAATTTTCAGTTTCATCTCGCAGTCTCACCCCCCTCGACGGCCCCGACCTCCTCGATGTTGCTAGGCTGCGCGACGCCATCGCCCGTGCTTCGCCCCCGAGCCCACGCC